>NC_045971.1:44592122-44639622 GCF_010909765.2 Amblyraja radiata
GGTAAAAGGACTTGATCCAACACTCAAAGTCTCTTACCAAGTATCTTTATTCCATTCACTACACACATTATGCCCTAGCTGTCCGTGGTCATCACTGGGACTAGAGAGAGAGCTAGAGGCGGGGAAGCTACAATTATACAGGAGACAATGGGGCGTGGTTAGTAGTGGTGAGGTCACTATGTTAAAGGAGCATGCACTGATCTACATCCTTTCTCTTGGAAACAAAGCGACCACGGCTCATACGCTAGAGGCAACCAGGAAACAGTTGGAAAACATAATGAAGCAGACTACTCGCCCACTCCGTACCGGACAGGCGGCTTGACCAAACGCCCAGAGCGGGTGCGCAACCCGCCTTCCCCTTCCACCGCAGGAGCAACAGGAACGGGTGCAGGGACAGAGATAGGGGAACCGGGAGATGAAAGCCCAGGTGGAGGAGGAGAGCAAGGCGACGGGACGGGATCCACAGCAGGTGAAGGAGGAGAAGGGGACCGTGCGGGCTGGGCACCATGAGCTGAGAGGGAAGGGTCCGTGGCATGCGAGGAGTGACAGGGGCAGGAGTAGTCGAAGGCGGCGGTGAATGGACTGGCGGCGGGGGCTGGACAGGTGGCGGGGAATGAACAGGCGGCGAAAACGGGTCCGCGGGAGGCGGAGCAGGTTCGTTGACTAGCAGCAGGTGCTGGCGTGTCCGACGGTACACGGTGCCCTCGTAATTAACCAGGTAGGACCGGGGAGAGTCGGCATTGCAACGACAACGGCCAGCCGGTGATGACCGGAGGTGGACATCATCCGAACAACCTGGCCCGGGAACAGACGGGGAAGTAGTCGGGAAGATTTATCAAAGGAGCGCTTTTGGATGACCTGTTTCTCGATGATGCGATCCTTGACAGCGGCAGGGCTTAGGACAGCGGGCGTTAGAGATTGCTGAGAAACCGGGAGAGGGGGTCTAGTGGTGCGGGACATGAGGCGCTGGGCAGGAGAACCAAGTGCGGGGTCCCGGGAAATGTTGCGGAGGTTGAGGAGCGCAAGATAGCAGAGTCCGAATGGGACAGACGGCAATGTTCCAGCAGCTCCTTGGCGCTGCGGACAGCGCGCTCTGCAAGGCCGTTGCTCTGCGGGTATTCGGGGCTGCTGGTGATGTGGCGAAAGTTCCATAGGGCGGGCGAAAGCGGCGAACTCTGCGCTGGAAAACTGTCCGCCATTGTCGGATTGGAGAGTCACCGGGGAACCAAAGGTAGAAAAGTGGCGGCGAAGCTTCCCGATGACGGCAACAGACGTGAGTGAGGGCAGCTGGTCCACCTCGAACCAGCTGGAGTAGGAGTCCACCAGGACCAGGAAGTGTTTGCCACGCCATTCGAATATGTCAGTGGCGACAGCCATCCACGGCAGCTCTGGAGCCGGCTGCTGCATGAGAGGTTGGCGTTGTTGATGAGGCAGTAGGCTGTTGCAGGCAGCACAGGCGGAGACCCTGTCACGAATCTCCGGAATCATGCCAGGCCAGAAAAACTGAGCCTGGGCCCGGGACAAAGTGGCCTCCACCCCGGGGTGACCGCTGTGTGCGGTTTGGTATTAGTGGTCACGCAGAGCGTCAGGCACCACGACCTTGTGGCCCTTCACCACCACGCCGCTGTGCAGCACCAATTCGTCCCGAACCAGGAAGTAGGGCACGGCACCGGCCGGTAGAGAAGAGCGTCGGTCAGGCCAGCCACGGCGGATGACGCCCGCAAGCTGTTGTAGGGCAGGATCAGCGGCAGTGTGTTCGACCAGGGACTGCATCTGCCAAGAGGGAACAATGTTAACGTTCAGTACCATCAGGTCAGACGATTCGTATGGATGACGGGCAACGGAAGGGAGCGGCGCACGGGACAATGTGTCGGCCACGAACATTTCCTTGCCCTTGCGGTACACAATATTGAATGTGAATCGTTGGAGCTGCAGCATCATTCGCTGCAACCGCGAGGAGGCCGCATGGATAGGCTTGTTCAAGATAGAAACCAGCGGCTGGTGGTCCGTTTCAATGGTGAAAGTGTTGCCCATAATGTAGTCTTTGAATTTGGAGCATGCGAAAACCACTGCAAGGAGCTCCTTCTCGATCTGAGCGTAGCGCTGCTCAGCAGGGGTCATGGTGCGAGAGGCATAGGAAACAGGCAGCTGCCGATCGTCCTCGAGCTGCAGGCAGGCAGCACCGAGTCCGAACCGAGAAGCATCGCAGGTGAGGACGATAGGTCTGTTCAGGTCAAAATACGTTAAAGTCGGGGTGCGAGCGAGCCTGGACTTCAGGGCTACGAATGCCGACTGGTGATGCGGTAGCCAGACCCAGGCATTGTCCTTTTTGATTAGCTCCCTCAGAGGGGCACTCAGTTCGCTGAGGTCGGGTATGAACTTACCCAGGTAGTTGACCATGCCCAGAAATCGCTGCAGGCCGGGCACGTCGGTGGGAGCAGGCATTTCGGTGACCGCAGCAGTCTTCTGGGGGTCTGGCTTTAGTCCCCTGGCCGTGAAAACGTGGCCCACGTACGTGACCTCCTGAACGCGGAACCGACACTTCTTTGGGTTGAGCTTGAGATTAATCTCACGGGCCCGGTCCAGGACTTGGCGTAGGTGCAGGTCGTGCTCAGCGACGTCCTTCCCGTATACCAGAATGTCATCGACAATAATAGCACATGGCAACCCGGCAAACAGCTGTTCCATGGTCCGCTGGAAAACCTCACTTGCTGAGTTGATCCCGAAGGGCATGCGAAAGAAAACGAAACCTGCCGAAAGGTGTGCTGAAGGTGGTTAAATAAGACGAACGTTCATCCAGAGGGATCTGCCAAAAGGAGCTCTTGGCATCTAAGACCGAGAAGACAGTGGCAGGACCAACCTGTGCAGCGACGTCCTCCACCGTCCGCATGGGGTAGTGCGGGCGTTGGATAGCAAGGTTCAGGTCCTTCGGGTTGATGCAGATCCTGATCTCGCTGGCGTCTTTCTTGGCAGCAACGACCATGGTGGAGACTCACAGGGTGGGTGCGCTCACCTCTCTGAGAATGCCAGTGGAAACCATATCACGAAGTGTGGACTCCACGCGGCCCTTCATGGCAAAAGACACACGGTGGGCCGGTCTAACGACCGGGTCGACCCCCGGGTCAACAACGATTTTATAGGCACAGGGCAGTTTGCCCAGAATGTCATCGAAACGGTCAGGATACTCTATCAGGGGGTCCATGGGGGCCTGCACCAGGTGGACATCGCGGTGAAAAGAGACCAAACCCAAGTCCTGGCATGCACGGGCGCCCAGCAGGGTGACGTTATCAGAGTCCAGCAGGAAAAAAGTGAGGGGCCGAGAGGTCTTGAGAACAGTGCAGATAACAGTGGCATTCCCCACTGCGACCAGAACACCTCCCCCATAGGCATGAAGGCGGGAGCTATCGGGAAGCACTCTCTCACCCAAGCTTATCTGTTTGAAGAGGCGAACAGACATAATGTTTGCAAACGCACCAGTATCGACCTTGGCCGAGAAGGAGTGTCCATTCACAGTAACATGTATTGAGGGATCCGTTATCGGGCCAGGTGCACCCAGGAGCGAAAACACAGTCGGATCACCATGGGAGGAAATCGTATCTGAATCAGGGAGTTCGGGTTGGTACTGGGAACCAGGCGCGCTATCAGTGTCCGCAAGAATGTTTAGACTCCTTCTAGGAGCAGGGATCGGTTTCCCACGAGAACGGCAGGCTGACGAAAAATGGTTAAGTTTCCCGCAAGAGTTGCAAGTCTTACCCAGCGCCGGGCAAACGTTGTTCTGGTGCGAGGAGAAATTACAATTTGGGCAACGACGAGGGGTGACCTTAGCGGGAGAAGCGGGGGAGAACGGGCGAGGCGGGCTATTGATCCGCCGGCGGCCAACGGTACCGGTGAAGTTGATGTCCTGGGACTGTGGGTGGGAAACGGAGCCGACAGCAGAGGCCATACGAGCAGAATGCATGGCATCCTTTAGCGTGAGGTCGGGTTTCATTAGTAGATCTTCGCGCAGCTTTGAGTTTAGGAGACCGTTGACCAGGACGTCCCTGATCAATTCGTCAGTTGTAATAGCTTCGAGGCGGCACCTCCGAGCCAAATGACGCAAAGAGGCAATGTAAGCGTCAATGTGCTCACCGGGAACCTGACGTCTTGAGAAAAACTTAAAGCGCTCAATTATGTTATTTGTGGGAATGTCACATAGGGCATTAAATTTGGCCATGAGACATACCGGGTCATGGCGGTCTTCCGGAGGGTCGAAATCGAACGCCGCATAATGTTCCATAGCCTCCGGACCAGCCAGGTTGAGGAGTAGGTGAGCCTGTACCGCAGGAGATACACCAGGATGAGCAATAGCGATGTAATGTTCATAGTCGCGCTGGAAGACAGTCCAGCGGTGCACGATGTCCGCGTCAAAAATGAGCTTGTCAGGACGACGGCACGAGTTAGCCATAGTAAATGTAAAGGTGGGGAAACAACTGGGAGAAACAAATAATAAAATAAAACCGATAAACAGGAGACGCAAGTCTACCGCGCTGACACCATGTAAAAGGGCTTGATCCAACACTCAAAGTCTCTTACCAAGTATCTTTATTCATTCACTACACATATTATGCCCTAGCTGTCCGTGGTCATCACTGGGACTAGAGAGAGAGCTAGAGGCGGGGAAGCTACAATTATACAGGAGACAATGGGGCGTGGTTAGTAGTGGTGAGGTCACTATGTTAAAGGAGCATGCACTGATCTACAAAAGAGACAGAGGTAGAGAGGGTGAGGGGAGAGAGAAACAGACAGGGAGAGATGATGAGAGAGAGAATGAGAGGGAGAGAGAGGGAGAGATGGAGAGAGAGAATGGGGGGAGAGAGAGGCAGGAGAGAGGGAGGCGGAAAGAGAGAGAGCAAGGAGAGTGAGGGGGGAGAGAGAGAGACGGGGAGAGAGACAGAGAGGGAGAGAGATAGAGAGGGAGAGAGAGTGTGGGAGAGAGGAAGGGGTGAGAGAGAAGGCGAGAGAGAGGAAGGATGAGAGATAGAAGGAGAGGGGCAGAGGGTGGGAGAGGCAGGGGGAGGAAGAAGGTGGGACAGAGAAAGAGAGGGAGAGAGATGGGGTGAAAGAGACAGAGAGGTAGAGAGAGGGGAGAGGAGAGAGAGGGAGAGAGAGAGATGGAGAGAGAGAATGGGGGAGAGAGGGAGGGAGAGAGAGTGAGAGGGAGGGGAGAGAGATGAGAGAAATAGAGATTGAGAAAGAGAGGGTGAAGAAAGAAAGAGGGGAGAGAGAGAGAGAGGGAGAGAGAGGGGGAGGAGAGAGAGGAATGAGAGAGAGGCAGGAGAGAGAGAGGCAGGAGAGAGGGAGGTGGAAAGAGAGAGCAGGGAGAGTGAGGGGATAGAGGCAGAAGGAGTGAGAGAGGGTGAGAGAGAGAAAGAGAGAGGTTGAGAGAGGGGGAAGAGAGAGAGGGGGGGATAGAGAGAGGGGGAGAGCAATGAGAGAAAGAGAGAGAGGAGAGAGAGGGGGAGAAAGAAGGAGAGGGGGAGAGAGAGAGACATCGAGGGAGAGAGATAGAGCGTGAGAGACAGTGGGGGAGAGAGGAAGGAGAGAGAAAGAGAGACGGGAAGAGAGAGACAGAGAGAGAGAGGATGAGAGATAGAGAGGGAATGAGAGAGAGGGAGAGGGAGGGAGAGAGAGAGGGAGTGAGGGAGAGAGAGAGAGATGGGGAGAGGGATATATGGAGAGAGAGAGAGAGAGAGACAGAGGAGGGAGAGACAGAGGAGGGAGAGACAGAGGAGGGAGAGAGAGAGGGGTGGAGAGAGAGAAAGAGAGAGAGAGAGGGGGGGAGAGAGAGGAAGAGAGAGGGGAGGAGTGGGGGAGAGAGAGATGCAGAGAGAGGGATATCTGGAGAGAGAGAGGGGTGGAGAGAGAGAGACAGAGGAGGGAGAGAGAGACAGAGGAGGGAGAGAGAGAGAGAGAGAAAGAGAAGGGGAGAGGGAGAGAGACGAGGAGAGAGGGAGTGAGAGGGAAAGAGGCAGAGAGAGGGAGAGAGAATGGGTAGAAAGTGAGAGAGAGGGGAGATAGGGAGGGATAGAGAGGGATAGAGAGGGGGAGAGAGAGGGGGAGAGAGAGGGGGAGAGATAGGGAGAGAGAGAGGGAGGGAGAGAGGGGGTAGAGAGGGGGGAGAGAGGGGGGAGCCGCTGTCCTCCCCATCAGCAACAACAGGTAACATGATGCACGGAGCTCCCAGGACTTGACGCAACCTCCATTCAAAATACTCTTCAATCACATTGATTCCCAACACAATGACTTTAAAAACATTAGAATAACATGAACAGATTTTGCCGGGACATCGCGGGTGCTGGTCAATCACCTCGCACAGAAATATTTTAAATACAATGCAGAATAGAAACATAGACATAGAAATTAGGTGCAGGAGTAGGCCATTCGGCCCTTCGAGCCTGCACCGCCATTCAATATGATCATGGCTGATCATCCAACTCAGTATCCCGTACCTGCCTTCTCTCCATACCCTCTGATCCCCTTAGCCACAAGGGCCACATCTAACTCCTTCTTAAATCATTTGATACAAATTAAAACACATTTTGTGTCTCAAACCTGCGATAAATAAATGACATCAACCAACACATCCAACATTTTCAGAATTTCACCCGAGCTCTTTAATGAGCTGAAGAATAATCTGTTTTTTTTTAGACAAATGTTGTTTGGTGTGATGCACCTTCTCTCAATATGTGCAAGAAGTCGTCTTTTTATTTTGTCAAATAGGAATAAAGACTTTGTCTCACATTGACCGTGATGGTTGTCTTATTTTATTATCTACTGAGAGGTGAAACTTTCAAACGTTTAACCAGTCAGTAGACAGACAATAAATAGTAACAATCGAGCCATAAATGGTGTATACAAGGTGAAGGGAACAACGCTGTGTGCAAGATAATGTTTAAAATCATGCGAGGAATCGATCGGGTAGATGCACAGTCTCTTGCCCAGAGTAGGCGAATCGAGGACCAGATTACATAGGTTTAAGGTGAAGGGGAAATGATTTAATATGGATCTGATTAAATACTGTCAGTAGTAAACCCGATCAAAAACAACATCAGGACGCCTATTAAACACCAGAGATCCCAGTAGACACCCAGCCGAGACTTATTACAGGTCTAGTGGAAAGACACAAAGCGCTGGAGCAACTCAGCGGGTCAGGCAGCATCGCTAGACAACATGGATAGATGATGTTTCGGGTCGGGACTCTTCTTCAGCGCTGAGTTACTCCCGCATATTGTGTCGTTCCAATGCAGATTAGCGTCTGCGATTCTTTGCTCCTGCATTACGGGGTCTATCTCGATTCCCGATAAAGTTTAAAACCAATCCTCCAGAGTTCTCAGCCCAGGGCGCCCATAAACAAGCCCTTAACTCCACACTGGGGACAGAGGCTGAGAGGTGTACAAAACCATGAGACGAACAGGCAGGGAAATAGACAGAGTCCAGGGTAATATATGTCCTTTGCCCACAGAGGGGATTCGAGGACCAGAGGGCATAGGTTCAAGGTGAGGGGGGCAGATCTAATAGGAATCTGAGTGAGGGGTAACATTTTCGCACAAAGGGTGGTGGGTGTATGGAACAAGCTGCCAGAGGAGGTAGTTGAGGCTGGGTCCATCCCTACATTTAAGAAACATTTAGACAGGTACATGGATAAGACAGGTTGGGAGGGATATGGACCAGACGCAGGCAGATGGGACTAGTTTCGATGGGACATTTTGGCCGGTATGGGCAAGTTGAGCCGAAGGGCCGGGTTCCACACTGTAACTCGATAAAGCCAGTGAGTATACGATCTAAGATAGTCCGAGGGTCTCGGATGAGGTAGGTAGTAGTTCAGGAATGCTCTGTGGTTGGTGTTAGGATGGTTCAGTTACATAAGTGCTCAAATGTAGGCACCGTTTTCACAGTGGAAGCTCCGAGACTGTGCAGCGGGCGATTGTCGTGTTGGCTGGGACTCCTGTTATCCATGCAGGGGGTTGACCTCAGTCTGAAGAAGGCTCTCGACCCGAAACGCCACCCGTTCCTTCTCTCCAGATTTGCTGCCTGTCCGGCTGAGTTACTCCAAGCAACTGGTGTCTATCTTCAAAGGACTGACCACCGGGCTGGATGTAGGGGTTGGCGTGTTGCGTTTCACAGACCGAACTGTCCAATTAATGGTAACAGATGGGCACTGAGGGAAGTCCCCCCCCTCTCTGTTTATCTGCCCTTTCTTTAACGTTTGTGCCTCTATGCAAGTATCTCGCGAGCCATCCCAGACTGCCCATTTCTGCTCCCCCTCGTCTTTAATAACTACATTTCCCTAACAATTACTACCTTTGTTAGTTATAGGAGCAAAATTAGGCCATTCGGTCCATTAAGTCCACTCCGCCATTCAATCGCGGCTGATCTATCTCTCCCTCTCAACCACATTCTCTTGCCTTCTCCCCATAACCTCCTGACAGCCGCACTAATCAGGAATGTAACTATCTCTGCCCCTATTCTTCACCCTTTTGACAGTAGTTTTGTTTTATTGGAGACGCGGGAGACAGCGGATGCTGGAATACTGAGCAAAACACGAAATGCTGGAGGAACTCGGTGCATTTGTGTTTAAGAAGGAACTGCAGATGCTGGAAAATCGAAGGTACACAATAATGCTGGAGAAACTGAGCGGGTGCAGCAGCATCTATGGAGCGAAGGAAGTAGGCAACGTTTCGGGCCGAAACGTTGCCTATTTCCTTCGTTCCATAGATGCTGCTGCACCCACTGAGTTTCTCCAGCATTTGTGTGTGTGGGTGTGGGAGTAGGGGGGAGGGGGGGGAGAGATAAGGCAGCCTTGAATTTTCTCCCGAGTCAACAAGTTACACGACTACCTGCCGTTAGCGCCACGGTGGTCCACGGTGGTCCACGAATGCCGTACTGTTATCGCACGAGGTTCCCACGATGTTAAACTCTGGTTCACTCTTGCGTCAAGTCGCCCCGTGAAAAAGCCACTTTAGAACATTTTGCAGGAAATTCTGAGCCCCCCCCCCCCCCCCCCCCCCCCCCCCCCCCCCCCCCCCCCCCCCCCCCTCGGGCTGACTCTGCTCATCTCCCGTCTCAGGGTCCACACTACCAGGGGAGCTTACCCCACCCTCTAGCGTGCCAATACCCTCAGTAGTCCTCTGAAACGAGGGGACCTCCTCCGACCCAGAGGACACACCCCCAGGGAAGCTAAACTCACCACGCGATGAGATAACTCCCTCGGAGGGCCCCTGAGACGAAGGGACATCCACCCGCCCAGAGGACACAGCTCCAGAGGGGTCTACCCTATCACCTGATCTTGTAGTATCCTCGGGAAATCCCTGAAGTGGAGGCTCAATCTCCAACCCGGAAGACACCAGTTCCTGACCTCCAACCACATCGGTGGTGGAAGGTCTGGAAAAATACACCCCCCTAACTTTGGACCCACGTCCTAGCTCTTCCTCGCCAGGCCCAATGCTCCTTTTTGTCCCACTAGCATGCGGCGATACGGTGACCTCCATAAAGAAAGGGTCTTCCGCCTCCACACTACCCCCATCCACTACCACCCGCTCGTTTTACCTTCCCTACCCCCGTCAGAGCCACCTCAGCTCCTTGCTGGGCCACGGCAGTTGCACTCTGGACCTCACTGGAGCTGCCAGGCACCCCTTGGGTGATCTCCGCACTCGGCAGTTGCACACCTGCCTGCTTCTGACTCGCTTGGGTGTTCTTTTACTGCTTGTTCTTCTTCTTCTTCTGCTGCTCCCATTTCTCTCCACCCTCCCCCTGTGCCTCACCTTCAGCCACCACCACAGGTTCAGGACATAGGGGGCGGGGGCCCTTGCTGCCCTGCGTCCCCAAGGCGGAACTTGCAGACCCAGAAGGGCTATCTCCGCCGCCCCGGATCACCGTGGCAGAGCCGGCAGCCCCAGCCAGGTCAGCAATACCACCCTGCCATGACGAGCCACCCCTGATGGGCAAGCAGTGCATTCCTGGGCCGCTGTGCTAGAAGTTCTGGCGGCGACCCCGTGATTAGGACATTCCCTACGGAGATGTCCACAACCACCGCACGCATGACACCGTGCCTTTCCCCAACTCCAACGAACGGTTCTAGGGAGACCCCTACACTCCACCTCGAAGCTACCCTCAGCGCCTTCCCCCACCCCACCTTCACGAACACCCTCCTCTTGAAACTGAAGATCCCTTTTTCCTCCGGGTCCCCCCCGGGGTGCATGAGCCTAAAATCGCTTTCTCACGGGGCGACTTGACGCAAGATGTAACCAGAGTGAAGTGGTCGTGGTCTAGCACGATATCACACGATGTAACGGGGGGGGGGGGGTAGATAAAGCGTTCCCACGGGTATTCGGCATTTCTGTTATTTGTGCGAGTGACTTGTCCGTCTCCCGAAATTTCCCGTTAAATCTTGAATGAACATTGTGAATCCCCATTCATAAAAGAGAAGGTAATTGCGCGGGGGTGTAAATAATTGACAATCTGCTGCTGCCTGCCCGCTGAGTTAAAAAGTTCCCACGGTCACGATATACAGTGTATCGTGAGTCTTGCGTGGGAACTTTTTAACTCAGTGGGCAGGCAGCAGCAAATTGTCGCTCCCTTCAGTTTCACCCCTCCTACACCCCTCTGCTTCCCGGCCATGTGTGTGACCCCTTCCCTACCCTCTTCAGCTCCCCGCCCATTGCACCGGCGCGGGGGCTTTGCACTGTCTTCACGTTGGCGATGCTAGCAGGACAGTGCCAGTCACCGGATACGTCAGGACCAACGGGACACCGACCCCCAGGCCCACTGCACGCACTGAGATCCCAGAGACCCACAGCCAGCAGCAGCGCAGCCCCGTTCCAACTCCAGAGGAACACGCTCCCCGTAGGGACAGAAGCTTATGGTGTGCAAGGTACGTCTTGTTCTTGGGGTTGCGGATGAGGGGGCGCAGCTCGGGCTGTGACGTCTCCGGCCACGTACAGGAGCTGAGACTGGGAACTGTGGGGTTGTTTGCAGTTGCAGAGGGAGGGGGCAAGGGCGGTACAGTTCACAGTCTCAGCTCCAGTCCAGGGGGGTGGCCGGAGACGTTAGGACCAACGGGACACCGACTGCAAGCACGGAGCTCCCAGAGACTCACAGCCAGCAGCAACTCTAGCCCAGCCCCGCTCCAACTCCAGAGAAACCCGGGTTGCGGATGAGGGGGCGCGGATTCCTCTGGAGTTGGAGGGACAGGGAGACACAGCAGCTTTTGAGAATGGTGGGCAATCACATCCAAAGTTCTGCCCACACAGTCAGTACACATCTCCTACACTTGTCTCCCGCACTAAGATCATCTCGCAGAGAATGATCCCAGCCTAACAGCATGTTCATTCCAGATTACTCACCTTCTGTCCCCACTGTCTAGCTTCCGGGTTCACCGTTCGCAGGAGTTCCCACGGTACACGCAAGAGTTAATACGGATATCACACTGGCCACTACGTGCATATAATGTTGCAATCTTCAACCACAAGTGTACAAGTCACTCTTGGAGAAATTTAAACTTGCTTGAATTTTCTCCCGAGTCAACAAGTTACACGATTACCTGCCGTTAGCGCCACGGTGGTCCACGGCGGTCCACGAATGCCGTACGGTTATCGTACGAGGTTCCCACGATGTTCAACTCTGGTTACCTCTTGCGTCAAGTCGCCCCGTGAGAAAGGCCTATTAAGCACTTAGACCACACCTCCCCAATCTGAGACAAGTACGGAATGAGTGTCGCATCCAGAACTCCGCAGGACAACCGGTCTCACCCTGGACACCCATGGGTCCACCTGTACATGGACCCCCCCCCCCCCCCCACTGAAATCCCCCTCTCCAACGCTGTAGCCACATCCTCCCGGGTCATCAATATCATCTCAACCTTTCCCCTCTCGAGCTCGGAAGAGACAATAGCCCCCCTCCCAAGAAGGGCATTCATAGCCTTCGTAATTACTCCCCTGGACATCTGGGGCCCAGTTTGAACCGAGATACCAAAACCGTCCCAGTCCAATTCAACATGAGGCTCATATTCAGAAGGCCTCAATTCCGCCGCTGATGTCACCGCTGCGTAGCTCCTCTCCTTCGGCCGAGCCCCCGCCATCGCCATCCGGACAGAGGCACAAACCAGCTACCGGCACCCCAACAGCTCAGCTCCAATTAAATTCCCAGGGACAGTCACAGTCGAAGACAGTCTTCAGAAAGCAAAATCCTCCAGCTGAAGCAGGAAAGTCTCCAAGTTCATCCACAGCCGAGAACACCTTACCCTGTCTTGCCGAACGTAAAAGCACCTTCTTCACATTAAGCAGGCAACCGCAATGGAGCTGAGAAAGAAACAGGTCGTCTGCGTGATGTATGCTGTAGGATGTATCTCGATATAGAGATAGAGAGCAGAGAGGAGAGAAGAGAGAGGAGAGAGAGAGAGAGAGAGATCAGAGCATAGCGCGGATATATATATCTCGCGCGAGTCTGCTAGCTCTCGCGCTATCTTCCTCTCTCTCGATTTCTCTCTCCCTCTCTCTCTCTCTCTCTCTCTCTCTCTATCTCTCTCTCTCTCTCTCTCTCTCTCTCTCTCTCTCTCTCTCTCTCTCTCTCTCTCTCTCTCTCTCTTCCTACTCTCTACGCCTAGGCCCCAATCCACCATCCCTCTCATCCTTCCTCCCACCTATCCCCTAATGCCCCTGTCCCACTTAGGAAACCTGAACGGAAACCTCTGGAGACTTTGCGCCTCACCCAAGGTTTCCGTGCAGTTCCCAGAGGTGGTTGCCGGAGGTTGCAGGTAGTGGAAGCAGGTAGGAAGACTGACAAAAACCTCCGGGAACCGCACGGAAACCTTGGGTGGGGCGCAAAGTCTCCAGAGGTTTCCGTGCAGGTTTCCTAAGTGGGACAGGGGCATAAAAATGTTTGCCGTTTACTTGTTCCAAGTTCCTCTCCCGAGTTTTACATTTAAACCAAGCCGATTTCCTGCAAACTCTTACGCCTTTTCGCCTATCACTGGGATCAATTTACACCAAGCTAATTAACCTGCAAACCTGCATGTCTTTGGAGTGTGATTAGAAAACTCACGTACAAACATAGAAATGAGTGCAGAAGCAGGCCATTCGGCTCTACGAGCCAGCACCGCCATTCAATATGATCACGGCTGATCATCCTAAATCAGCACCCGATCCTGCTTTCCCCACATATCCCTTGATTCCGTTAGCTTTAAGACCCATACCCAACTCTCTCTTGAATATATCCAGTGAATTGGCCTTCTGTGGCAGAGAATTCCACAGATTCACAACTCTCTGGCTGGAAATGTTTCTCCTCATCTCAGTCCTAAATGGTCTCCCCTTATTCTTACACGTGATCCGGATATTCTTCTGGACTCAGCCAACATGTGGGAAAATGAGAGTGGGTTAGGTGGGAAAAATTGTCGGCATTGACTAGTTGACAATTTCCATGCACTATGGTACAACATCTCTATGGGATTTGCTGCCTCACACACCACCAGTTTTCTCCGGATGCTCCGATTTCCTTTCCCACACTCCAGAAACAAACATTTATGCAGGTTAATTGAATTCCTATAATATATATAGTGTCCCTAGTGTGTAGGAAAGTGCCAGTGTACCGGGAACAGTGTACTGGTCAGCGCTAATTCAGTGGGGCGAATGACCTGCTCGCACGCTGAAGTAAAAGTCCAAAGTCTCAAGCGAAATTATAGCGTTAAGTAGGAGGGAAGACGAATTGAATTTAAAATAGATTTATTACGTTTATTACATTTCATAAATTATATTTACAACATTAGTAATAAAAATAAACGAGTCTTTCTGGATATTCACTCTTCCTCTTCGGCCTTCCTGTCCAGATCCGCCGAATCGATGCCCACTTCTTCGTAATCCTTCTCCAGCGACGCCATGGCCTCCCGCGCGTCCTGGAACTCCCCTTCCTCCAGACCCTCTCCCACGTACCAGTGGACAAAGGCCCGCTTGGCGTACATCTTGTCGAACTTGAGGTTCACGCGGGTCCAGGCCATGGAGACGGCGGTGGTATTGCTCAGCATACATACGGCTCGTTGCACCTTGGCCAGGTCGCCCCCCGGCACCACCGTCGGGGGCTGGTAGTTGATGCCCACCTGCGGGAGAAAGAGAAATAGCGTTTAGTTCGGTTGCAGACACATTGGAAGGATCCATATTAACGGGACGGAGGTGGAAACATAGAAACATAGAAAATAGGTGCAGGAGTAGGCCATTCGTCCCTTCGAGCCTGCACCGCCATTCAGCATGATCATGGCTGATCATCCAACTCAGTATCCTGTACCTGCCTTCTCTCCATACCCCCTGGTCCCTTTAGCCACAAGGGCCACATCTAACTCCCTCTAAAATATAGCCAATGAACTGGCCTCAACTACCTCTGTGGCAGAGAATTCCAGGGATTCACCACTCTCTGCGAGAAAAACGTTTTTCCCATCTCGGTCCTAAAAAATTTCCCCCTTATCCTTAAACTGTGACCCCTTGTTCTGGAAAGGGGTCACAGAGAACGTGTTTCCAGCTTCAGGTTTCTGGGCGTCAACATCTCTGATAACCTCTCTTGGACCCACAATACCTCAACACTGGTCAAGAAGGCTCACCAGCGTTTCTTCTTCCCGAGGAGACTAAAGAAGGTCCATCTGTCTACTCAGATTCTGGTGAACGTCTACCGCTGCGCCATCGAGAGCATCCTTACCAACTGTATCGCAGTATGGTATGGCAACTGCTCTGTCTCCGACCGGAAAGCACTGCAGAGGGTGGTGAAAACAGGTTCCTCACTCCCCTCCATTGAGTCTGTCCAAAGCAAGCGTTGTCTGCGAAAGGCGCGCAGCATCGTCAAGGACTGCTCTCACCCCAGCCACAGTCTGTTTACCCTCCTCCCATCCGGGAGGCGCTACAGGTTTCTCCGTTGCCGGACCAGCAGGTTCAGGAACAGTTTCTTCCCTGCGGCTGTTACACAATATAACTCTGCACCTTGGTGATTGCCACTCAACCCCCCCCCCGGATAGTAAAATTGCACTACTGCTACTGTTTGTACATATATATATTTTACTGTTCATTATTCTATGTTCGCTCTTCTGGGTGAGATGCTAACTGCATTTCGTTGTCTCTGTACTGCACACTGCACAATGACAATAAAGATTGAATCTAAATCTGAATCTGAATCTGAATACAAGATGAGATGCATCTGCCGCCGGTAGGTGGCGCAGTGGCGCAGCGAATTAAAGCCGACCTCCATTACTTTGTCACGTCAACATGTCGGCGATGGATTAATAGGCAGTGTGCATAAGTGAGTGATGAAAGAGAAATCGGTGCTCTTTTAGCAGAGGGACACCAGTTTGGTTCTTCGGTTGGAAGAAGCCGGAGCCACCCAATGGAGTTCTGGAAATTGCAAATGGTTCCCGCTAGGGTTGGAGTTCCACGAAAGCAGCTGTTCCAGAGCGCTGTAGACCCGGGATCGATCCCAACCTCCGACGATCCGCCGCCTTACCCCTTCCCACTCCCCCCACCGCAAAGAGGCTGGTGCTGGCAAGTCGCATGGAGGAATAATGCAAATATATGGGAGTGAACGAGCGTTACATAGAAACATAGAAAATAGGTGCAGGAATAGGCCATTCGGCCCTTCGAGCCTGCACCGTCATTCAATAAGATCATGGCTGATCATCCAACTCAGTATCCTGTACCTGCCTTCTCTCCATACCCCCTGATCCCTTTAGCCACAATGGCCACATCTAACTCTCTCTTAAATATAGCCAATGAACTGGCCTCAACTACATTCTGTGGCAGAGAATTCCACAGGTTCAGCACTCTCTGTGTGAAAAATGTTTTTCTCATCGCAGTCCTGAAAGATTTCCCCTTTATCCTTATACTGTGACCCCTTGTTCTGGACTTCCCCAACATCGGGAACAATCTTCCTGCATCTAGCCTGTCCAACCCCTTAAGAATGTTGTAAGTTTCTAAAAGATCCCCCCTCAATCTTCTAAATTCTAGCAAGACATAAGTGACAAGAGAGAATGGAATTACTGGTTCAAGTTCAAGTTCAAGTGAGTTTATTGTCATGTGTCCCTGATAGGACAATGAAATTATTGCTTTGCTTCAGCACACAGAACATAATAGGCATTAACTACAAAACAGATCTGTGTGGGAGTGTCAGCATGGACCCAATGGCCGAATGTTACTGATCGTGATCTAAAAAATGAAGATTTGCGCCTTTAAACGAGGGAAACCCCTGCTAGTTATCAAGATGCCGGCGTGACCCAGTGGACAGGAGTCTCCTAGAAACCTTCAATGGTTCCCTGGATGTTTAGAACCCAGGCCCTCGGTTTGGAAATAACGTCTCCTGGTTTCTGCAATCGTGGAGCGGCTGGTCTGGCTGTGGTAGATTTCACAGCCCAGTGCGAGACCAGTGTTTGGGTCAAGCTTCTGCCGCGTGGATTCCTGCACAACCTCCTCCTACATTGAACCCGGTCGGACACCAGTCCACGAACTGGATGGAGCGCTTGATCTTGATGGTGGCGATGGAGGCGTTGACGTCCTTGGGCACCACGTCCCCGCGGTACATCATGCAGCACGCCATGTATTTGCCCTGGCGGGGGTCGCACTTGAGCATCTGGTTGGCCGGCTCGAAACAGGCGTTGGTGATCTCCGACACGGACAGTTGCTCGTGGTAAGCCTTCTCGGCCGAGATCAGGGGCGCGTAGGTCACCAGCGGGAAGTGAATGCGCGGGTAGGGGACCAGGTTGGTCTGGAGCTCGAGCAGGTTCACGTTGAGGGCGCCGTCGAAGCGCAGAGAGGCGGTGATGGACGGCACTACCTGCCCCAGCAGGCGGTTGAGGTTGGTGTAGGTGGGGCGCTCGATATCCAGGTTCGGCCGGCAGATGTCGTAAATAGCCTCGTTGTCCAGCATGAAGGAGCGGTCGGAGTGCTCCAGGGTGCAGTGGGTGACCAGCACCGCGTTGTAGGGCTCGACCACGGCGGTGGAGATCTGCGGCGCCGGGTAGACGGAAAACTCCAGCTTGGATTTCTTGCCGTAGTCGACGGACAGTCTCTCCATGAGGAGGGAGGTGAAACCCGAGCCGGTGTCGCCCCCAAAACTGTGGAAGACGAGGAACCCCTGCAGTCCGGTGCATTGGTCGGCCTGTGGGCAGATAAAGCGGAGAGCATTGAGAAGGGGGAAAGGTGTGGGGGTGAGTGTGCGTGTTACAGGGGGTAAACTGACCCTCTGGAGAGGTGGATGGAGCCTAACATTAGTGGTTTTAGTTTAACATTTGTGGTCGGAAAGATGCGAGGGAGTATCCGAGGGACGGGTTATGAATGCATGTAGATGGACATAGGCGGATTAGGCTATGTAGCTGGTTGGTCGTGTGTCAAGAATCTGATCGAGGTTTACATAGAAACATAGAAAATAGGTGCAGGAGTAGACCATTTGGCCCTTCGAGCCTGCACCGCCATTCAATATGATCATGGCTGATCATCCAACTCAGTATCCTGTACCTGCCTTCTCTCCATACCCCCTGATCCCTTTAGTTACAAGGGCCACATCTAACTCCCTCTTAAATATAGCCAATGAACTGGCCTCAACTACCTTCTGTGGCAGAGAATTCTATGTGAAAAATTATTTTCTCATCTCGGTCCTAAAAGACTTCCCCTTTATCCTTAAACTGTGACCCCTTGTTCTGGACTTCCACAACATCGGGAACAATTTTCATGCATGTAGGCAGTCCAACCTCTTAAGAATCTTGTACGTTTCTATGAGATCCCACCTCAATCTTCTAAATTCCAGCGAGTACAAGCCGAGTCTATCCAATCTTTCTTCATATGAAATTCCTGACATCCCAGGAATCTGTCTGGTGAACCTTCTCTGTACTCCCTCTATGGCAAGAATGTCCTTCCTCAGATTAGGGACGAAAACTGTACGCAATACTACAGGTGTGGTCTCACCAAGACCCTGTACAACTGCAGTAGAACCTCCCTGTTCCTATACTCAAATCTTTTTGCTATGAGTCATGTGTCAGGTTTATGGGGAGAAAGCAGGTAGATTCATAGCAAAAGGATTTGAGTTTTATAAGTTTCTATAAGATCCCCCCTCAATCTTCTAAATTCTAGCGAGTACAAGCCGAGTCTATCCAGTCTTTCTTCATATGAAAGTCCTGACATCCCAGGAATCAGTCTGGTGAACCTTCTCTATACCTGTAGTTGATGCAGGTACTATGGCAACGTTTAAGAAACATTTAAACTGGCGTGTACATGTATATGATAGGTTTGGAGGGATATGGACCAAACGCGGACAGGTGGGACCAGAGTAGATGCATCGGTGTGGGTCGATGACTTGTTTCCACGCTGCACAACTCTATCGCTATATGACCCTGTGGGCGCGGGGAGGAGACGTGAACGGGGATCCAGTCGAGTGACGATCGCTGAGCTGCATCATGAACGCTGAACCATTCATGAACTGCGGGCCACGGGCGAACCAGGATCACCAGATCGGTGAACACCGGGCGCTGGTTCATGGTTGGATTCGGTTCCACAACCGACCGACCAGCTTCCGGATGCGATCCAGGACCAGGTCGACGATCTCCTTGCCGATGGAGCAGTGGCCCCGGGCGTAGTTGTTGGCCGCGTCCTCCTTGCCGGTGATGAGCTGCTCGGGGTGGAAGAGCTGCCGGTATGTGCCGGTCCGCACTTCATCTACAGGGGAGCAAACAGAAAACGGAGAATGAACCAGTTCATTAAGAAACTGGTTCATTAAGAATCACACGCCCCTCCGAAAACGCCGCGGGGAAGGTTTCAGACAAGGCTCAACATCTCAGGACTCTCCCGTTTCACCTTACCGATCACCGTGGGCTCCAGATCAATGAACACGGCCCGGGGGACGTGCTTGCCCGCCCCAGCCTCGCTGAAGAAGGTGTTGAAGGAGTCGTCGCTCCCCGCCCCCGCCCCCCCGATGGTCTTGTCGCTGGGCATCTGTCCATTCGGCTGGATCCCGTGATCCAGGCAGTACAGCTCCCAGCAAGCGTTGCCCCTCGGATTCCTATTAAATCTTTTCCCGTTCACCTTGAACCCGTGTGGTCTGGTTCTCGATTTAGCCTGCTCTGGACAAGAGATTGTGCATCTACCCGATCTATTTCTCTCATTAGTTTGTACACCTCTGTAAGATCACCTCTCATCTTCCTGCGCCCCAAGGAATAGAGGCCCAACCCACTCAACCTCTCTAATAGCTCACACCTTCTAGTCCTGGCAACATCCTCGTAAATCGTTTCTGAACCCTTTCAAGCTTGAACATATCTTTCATATAACATGGTGCCCAAAAATAGGGCACAATATTCTAAATGCGGTCCTACCAACGACTTATGCAACTGCAACATGACCTCCCAACTTCCATATACATCACTCTGACTGATAAAGGTCAATGTGCCATTAGCCTGTTTGACTACCTTATCTAACTAAAACTCCACCTTTAAGGAACCGTGCACCTGCACGCCTAGAACCCTCTGCCCCACAACATTCCTCAGAGCATTGCCATTTACTGTGTAGCTCTTTCCCTTGTTCGACGTCCCAAAATGCAACACCTCACACTTCTCAATATTAAATTCCATCACTTATTAATGGTCCTCCCCTCTTCCCGCCTCCCCTCGTAAAATCCATATATAGTTGAAACCCCATGAGATTTTTTGTATTCCCAGTGGCCAAAGACATTTGACCTTCCCGATGCTCTACCTAAGCGCTTTGCTCCGTTTTGTATATTCCATCGGGACCCTGTCCCATCTCAACATCCTAAAACTTACTTGTATTTCATTTTGTGTGGGAATGAACTACAGATGCTGGTTTACCGCCGAAGATAGACACAAAATGCTGGAATAGCCGCGGTCAGGAAGCATTTCTGGAGAAAAGGAATAGGTGACGTTTCGATTCGAGGCCCTACTTCAGACTCATCAGTTTCCTTCAAGTTTTTTTTGTTTTTCAGAGATACAGCGCGAAAGGAGTCCCGTCGGCTAGCCGAGCGTGCGGCGACCAGCAATTCCCCTACCTCAAAATTATCCGACACACTAGGGACAATTTACAGACGCCAAATTAATCTGCGAACCTGTAAGACTTTGGAGTGTGTGAGGAAGCTGGAGCACGCTGGGAAAACCGACGCGATGACGGGGAGAACATACAAACTCCGTGCAGATAAGCACCAGTAGTCAGAATCGAACCCGTGTCTCTGGCGCTGTAAAGCACCAGCTGTACCGCTGCGCCGCCGAGGTCGTTTCCTCTTTTCTTATTGACTGAATTTACCATCCAAGCTTCAGGAAAACCGCCATCCGCATCCTTCATGTTCTGTGGAGCACGCCAGAACTGAATTCCCATCACCTCGTCTTTAAATGACTCCTACAGGTAGGATGAGGACTTACATACGAACAGCTGCTCCCAAATTACTCTCCCCACTTTCTGCCTAACAATGTTGTTATTTTCCATACTCAGACCTCAAATAAATCGACAAAACAATCGGTCCTTAAAATAATTTTATCATCATAAGTATAATATCTATCAATATAATCTATTAAATCTGTATCAAATTAAACTTCTAACTACTAAATTAATACATTTTATTCTTCCTCTTCCCCCCTTCTCTCGAGGTCGGCGGAATCCACGGCCACCTCGTGGTAGTCCCTCTCCAGCGACGCCATGTCCTCCCGCGCGTCCTGGAACTCTCCTTCCTCCAGCCCCTCTCCCACGTACCAGTGGACAAAGGCCCGCTTGGCGTACATCTTGTCGAACTTGAGGTTGAGGCGGGTCCAGGCCATGGAGATGGCGGTGGTGTTGCTCAGCATGCAGAGGGCACGTTGCACCTTGGCCAGGTCGCCCCCCGGCACCACCGTCGGGGGCTGGTGGTTGATGCCAACCTGCGGCCGGCAAAAAAAATCTTAAAATTAATTATACTTGCACAAATATGCTTGCATTATCAGTTTAGTACTGCGCCCTTAAATTGCACAAATTATCATTGATTGATAGCTTAGCGATTCCGTTAAATAAATCTCTGGATGTAATTATTCTCCGGATTGCAAGCTCCGATACATGTGTGTTAGAGCCATGAAGGTATGATGCTGTGCAGCTGGGAAGCGTGCTATTACAACCACCTTGTCCATGCCCCACAGCTGGCATATTGAGCTCGTCTCATTTGCATGCGACTGCCCTTTATCCTTCTAAACCCTTCCTGTGCATCCTATGTTTTGGGAATTTCTATCTATGCTTTAAATGTGGCAAACGTAAGGGTTTCTAGCTTTACCTGACAACTCGTTCCAGATGCGGACTACCCTCTAAATAGATTAATTGGTCGGGAGGTCCTTCTTAAATATCTCATCTCTCGCCTCACGTAGAGGACATCCAGTTTTGAGATGTTAAGATGAGAGCACATATTATCCATGTCCCTCGTGATCTTATCCTGCCCCTCAGATTTCTACGCCCCAAATAAAATAAGCCCCAGCCTATCTAACCTCTCCCATAAACACAAGGCCGCAAGGACAAGGACTGTCCGGATGACACCCTCCTGCACCCTTTGCAAAATATTCACACCCTTGAAGAAGGGGTGTGTTTGTGTGTGTCCTTCGGGTGCTGATATGATTTATTTGCAGAGTACAAATGGTGCCATGGTTGTATTCTGAGTCGTTGCATGTATGCTGTTATTCCAGCAGATGAATTAGACTGCATGTGTGTGCATGGAAACGCGAGCGTTGGTCACAGTCACCTTGAACCCGGTCGGGCACCAGTCCACGAACTGGATGGAGCGCTTTGTCTTGATGGTGGCGATGGAGGCATTGACGTCCTTGGGCACCACGTCCCCGCGGTACAGCATACAGCACGCCATGTACTTCCCCTGGCGAGGGTCGCACTTCACCAACTGGTTGGCCGGCTCGAAGCAGGCGTTGGTCAATTGGGAGACGGACAGTTCCTCGTGGTAAGCCTTCTCTGCAGAAATAATGGGAGCGTAGGTGACGAGCGGGAAGTGGATGCGCGGGTAGGGAACTAGGTTGGTTTGGAACTCAGTCAGGTCCACGTTGAGAGCGCCGTCGAAGCGCAGCGAGGCGGTGATAGACGACACTAACTGTGCCATCAGGCGATTGAGGTTGGTGTAGGTGGGGCGCTCGATGTCCAGGTTCCGCCGACACACGTCGTAAATGGCCTCGTTGTCCATCATGAAGGCGCAGTCGGAGTGCTCCAGGGTGCAGTGGGTGACCAGCACCGCGTTGTAGGGCTCGACCACTGCGGTGGAGATCTGCGGCGACGGGTAGACGGAAAACTCCAGCTTGGATTTCTTGCCGTAGTCGACGGAGAGTCTCTCCATGAGGAGGGAGGTGAAGCCCGAGCCGGTGCCGCCCCCGAAACTGTGGAAGATGAGGAACCCCTGCAGTCCGGTGCAGAGATCGGCCTGAGGGTGGAGAAGGGACAAAAGCTCAATTCTGTGCCAACGTTTAAAGGGAAGGAGCGACACGAGAGGGTCATGGTGCTCTCTACAGCCGGCGCAGAGCGAGATGGTTCGGTGAGTATCTCAGTGATAAATAGAGCGGTGACAATGAGTATTTGGGAACATCGTGGCCGCAGCACTCGCGAATGGGCCGGTGCAACCGGATACATTGGCGCTGTAAGCACGCGGAGCGGCAGTCGGTAATTTGCAGTCGCTGAGCAACCTACCAGCTTCCGGATTCGATCCAGGACCAGGTCCACGATCTCCTTGCCGATGGAGCAGTGGCCCCGGGCGTAGTTATTGGCCGCGTCCTCCTTGCCGGTGATGAGCTGCTCGGGGTGGAAGAGCTGGCGGTAGGTGCCGGTCCGCACCTCATCTGTAGGGCGGTATAGAGAGAGAATAAACCATTGCCACACACTTCACCCTCCCCGGAAGGGAAGGACTTAAGAGAACGGCCAACATTCTCTGCACCTCCCAACTTACCGATCACCGTGGGCTCCAAGTAGATGAACACGGCCCTTGGTACGTGCTTGCCCGCACCCGTCTCGCTGAAGAAGGTGTTGAACGAATCGTCGCCGCCTCCGATGGTCGAGTCGCTGGGCATCTGTCCATCCGGTTGGATCCCGTGCTCCAGGCAATACAACTCCCAGCAAGCGTTGCCAACCTGGACGCCAGCCTGGCCGATGTGGATTGAAAGACACTCGCGCTGTTGGCGAGGGGAAACAGGCGGTGAGATGTTAGGGCGAGGGGTGAGCGTTGGTAATTTCTCGTTTACTGCTGCGGGCCGCGTGATTTCCATAATTCCTATTGATCACCACTTGGACTTATTCATAGCCAGTTTGGCCCTGATCGCTCACCGTCCCCCGCCCAATATGACCACCTTCTCAGTTCCACCCAACATTGTAATTCGCAGACTCTCCACGCTGCCTTCGCCGAATGTAACCCTCAAATTCCTCGAAATTGCATTCATCATTTCCCTGCCCAATATTACCCTGCGCCCTCCCTCCCCCCGTCGCCGTCTCATTCCCGCTCTCAGTTCCCAGTTACCCACTACGTTCCCATTCCCCGGGTGCGCTCTCCCCTTCCCGTGTCCGGTGTCTGTAGACAATCGCTTCCCTCCCCCGTGGATCCCTCGCCCGGGGGGAACACGCGCGTCCCGCGGACATTCTCCCGCGCGCTGACCATGTTGCTCCGCTCGCGTGGTTCTCGAGACTGTGACGCAATGCGGCGCCGCTCCGGTATTTATACGGCCCCCGGGGATAGAACGGTGGCGTTGGCCAAACGCGCGCCGATTGGGCAATGAGAACAATGACCTTGGTTGCCACAGGAAACAAACATAGAAGGTTCCAAGGCGCTCGTTGATGAATAATCCACAGTGTGTGACGTAGAACAATGGACCTTCAGTGACGCAATCCATTGTCTGCCTTCACCTCCCAGATTCCAATCTATCAATTACAGCTGGAAATTAAAGTATCTGACCACATGCCTCCAAATGATACCTAGCGCCAACTATTTGACTTCCTAACCCCATGCAATCAACTGGTCGTATTAATTTAGCCACTTTATCAGTGGGAAACGTTGCTGCCGATCACAGCGAATGTGATGTTAATCCCACGCATACAAGAGATAACCATCAATTTCGCTCCGTTCATCACTTCATAATCCGGGAACCCCGGTCTATCATCGCATTGTCTGAGATCAATGGTTATTGATTGATTACCATCACGTGTGCTGCGAAACAAAATGTTAGGCGTACTATACAGGCAGATCACATCACTCCTCAGTATATCTGGTAGCGCAACACGAAACAAATGAGCAACGTGCAGAGTGTAGTGTCACATCTAGAGAATAAAAATAGCAGTTTTAATTTCAACCATGAGGACCACGGGAAGGTAGCACACGAGAGGTCAGCTGGGAACAAGCTGTCCCTGAATCAGGTGGTACGTTCTTTCATGCTTTGGTACACGCTGTCCAACAGAAGTGGAGAGAAGAGTGAATGACCGGGGCTTAAGGGAGGGAGGGGTTAGGGGTGGGAGTGGCCCTTGATTGTGACAATGGCATGCATTTAGATGCCAATTGATAAATCTCGGATTAATAAAGTGCCATTGCACATCTTGATTGATTGAAAGATGTACTCTACAAATATGATGACGCGCAATCCATCAGAGACCCAGCAATCTCTAATTTTGTTAGGATGAATCACAATCATATCACATTGATGGCTTTATAGAGACATAGAGTGTAGAAACAGGCCCTTCGGCTCAACTTCCCACATCGGCCAGCATGTCCCAGCTACACTGGTACCACCTGCCTGCCTTTGGACCATATCAATCCAAACGTGTCACATCAACCTGTTTAACTGTTCCTTATACGTTCGGAAAGTCTCAGCCGCAACTGCCCCCTCTGGCAGCTTGCTCCATGCAACCACTGCTTTTTGTTTGAAAAGGTTACAGCTCAAATTCCTATTAGATCATTACCGCTTCACCTTGAATCTATTGGTCCTCGATGCCCCTACTCTGGGCAAGACATTCTGTGCAGCTACCCGACCCGTTCCTCTCATTATTTTTAACACCTCTATACGATCACGGCTCATCCTCGTGCGCTAAGGAATAGCGACCCAGCCTACTCAACCTCTCCCATAAGTTCAGACCCCCTAGCCCTGGCAGCATCCGCGTAAATCTTCACTCATTGACTGCCAGGGTCTAGGGGTCGGTGCTGTGGCCGCTGCTCTTCGCGTTGTATATTAATGGTTTGGATGAGGGAATTAAATGCTTGGTGCGAAGTCTGGTGATGCTGCGAAGGTCGGTGGAGGGGCAGATAGTGTGGAGAAAGCAGCGGCTCTGCCGAGGGATTTGGGCATGTTTGGAAAGTCGGCAAATACATGGCAGATGGAATATGGCGCAGCAAAATGCGGAGACCGGCATTTTCATATTAGGAATCAATCGAAGTTTATTTTCTAAATGAGGAGAGAATTGTGAAATCTGAGGTGCAAAGGGACTCGGGAATGCCGATACAGGATTCCCAAAAATATATTTTGCAATTCGAATTGATAGTAAGGCAGTAAAATGCAATGCAAGCATTTATTTGGTGAAGACAAGAAATGTCCCATGGCCATTTCCTCCTCATCCAATCAAGAACTTCCCTCCCTTGCGCGTGAATGGTCCTCCCGTCTCCCCGCCTCCCCTCGTATAATCTATATATAGTTGAAACCCATGGGATTTTTCATATTCCCAGTGGTCAAGGACATTTGACCTTCCCGATTCCCTACCTAAGTGCTTTGTTCCTTTTTGTAAATTCCATCGGGTCCCTGCCCAATCTCAACTTCCTAAAACTTACTTGTATTTCCTTTTGTGTAGGAATGAACTACAGATGCTGGTGTACCGCCGAAGATAGACACAAAATGCTGGAATAGCAGCGGTCAGGAAGCATCTCTGGAGAAAAGGAATAGGTGACGTTTGCGGTCGAGACCCAAATTCAGACTCATCAGTTTCCTTCAAGTGTATTTTGTTTTTCAGAGATACATCGCGAAAAGAGTCCCGTCGGCTGGCCGAGCGTGCGGCGACCAGCAATTCCCCTACCGCAAAGTTATCCTACACACTAGGGACAATTTACAGACGCCAAATTAACCTGCGAAGCTGTAAGACTTTGGAGTGTGTGTGGAAACCGGAGCACGCTGGGAAAACCGACGCGATGACAGGGAGAACATACAAACTCCGTGCAGATAAGCACCAGTAGTCAGAATCGAACCCGTGTCTCTGGCGCTGTAAAGCACCAGCTGTAACGGGAATGCTGATACAGGATTCAGAAAAATGTAATTTGCAAGTTGAATTGATAGTAAGGCAGGAAATTGCGATACAAGCATTTATTTGGGGAGGACAAGAATATTTTAAAAAACGGATGTAATATTGAGGGTTGAAAAGGCACTGGTGAGCGCATTTGGGGTATTGTGACCAATTTGGGACCCTATATCTAAGGACTGATGTGCTGGCGTTGGAAAGGGTATGGAGGATGATTATGACCACAGCACCGATTTGGGTTCACGTATGATAAACGTTTGACGCCACTGTGCCTGCACTCGCTGGAGTGCAGAAGGAAGAGGCGAGAACCTGACTGAAACAAATGGGTTGCAGAGGCTATCGCGTGAAGGCAGGGGAAGTAAGATCACCCACGATTAAATGGCGGAGTAAGCTAGAGTCATAGAGTGATACAGTGTGGAAACAGGCCCTTCGGCCCAACTTGCACTCACCGGCCAACATGTCCCAGTTACCCCAGCTCCACCTGCGTGCACTTGGTCCATATCACTCCAGATCTGTCCTAGCCATGTAGCTATGTAACTGTTTCTTGAACGTTGGGACAGTACCAGCATCAACTAGCTCCTCGGGCAGCTTGTACCGTACACCCACCAGCCTTTGTGTGAAAAGGTTCGCCTTCAGATTGCTTTTGAATATTTCCCCTACACCTTGTACTTATGCCCTCTGGTCCTCGATTCCCCTACTTTGGGCAAGAGACAGTAAGAAATGTGG
The DNA here is from genome assembly GCF_010909765.2 of Amblyraja radiata. Classification (NCBI taxonomy): domain Eukaryota; kingdom Metazoa; phylum Chordata; class Chondrichthyes; order Rajiformes; family Rajidae; genus Amblyraja; species Amblyraja radiata. The sequence continues at coordinate 44,619,110 of NC_045971.1, forward strand.
GAGAACTGGGAAGGACCCATTATCTGTTATTTGCACTTGATCAGTTTATTTATTCATGTGTGTATATATTTATATAATGGTATATGGACACACTGATCTGTTTTGTAGTAAATGTCTACTATATTCTGTGTGCTGAAGCAAAGCAAGAATTTCATTGTCCTATCAGGGACACATGACAATCAACTCTCTTGAACTTGAACTTGAAGGGGGAGGGGAGCGAGAGAGAGGGAAAGCAAGGGTTATTTGAAGTTAGAGAAGTCAATGTTCATAGCGCATGGGGCGTGAACTACCGAAGCAAAGTATGAGGTGCTGTTCCTCCAATTTGCGTTGGGCCTCACTCTGACAATGGAGGAGGGCCAGGACAGAAAGGTCAGATTGGGAATGTGAGGGGGTGTTAAAGTGCTGAGCAACCGGGAGATCAGGTAGGTTTCGGCAGACTGAAATGGGAGATCGACTGTCGGAACCTATAGGCCGGGTTGGGTCCGGACTGGGAATTCTGGAATCAGAGCTGGAATCCGCGAAGTAAAACAGGAGGCGCACGCAAGTCCCGATTAAATAAAGGGGGATGTGTTAACGTGATTTGATAGTTTATTGTGGAACGCCGAGGTTGAAGAGAGACTTGATGGAGGTATAAACATTATGAGAGTTATGCCCCTGTCCCACTTAGGAAACCTGAATGGAAACCTCTGGAGACTTTGCGCCCCACCCAAGGTTTCCGTGCGGTTCCCGAAGGTTTTTGTCAGTCTTCCTACCTGCTTCCACTACCTGCAACCTCCGGCAACCACCTGCTTCCACTACCTGCAACCTCCGGGAACCGCACGGAAACCTTGGGTGTGGCGCAAAGTCTCCAGAGGTTTCCGTTCAGGTTTCCTAAGTGGGACAGGGGAATAATAAGAGATAGGGTAGAGAGACACAGCAGGTTTCCCATGGTGGAAATGTGTAACCCCAGAGGGGTAGCTATGAAATAAAAGGGGGACATTTTAACGAAGATGTGCGGCGTAGTTTCTACGACGTGTCTATTGGAAAGGCTTTCAATAGGCGCGTCGAAGTGCCGTGAATAGAGGGATATGGATCATGTACTGGCAGATGAAATAAGTCTAACTTGGCAGCATGTTCGGCGCAAATCCTGTGGGCCGCTGGATCCGTTCCTGAGCTGTACTGTGGTATGTTCTGTGGTCTATGAACACTGGAGTATCTCCCATTGTCGGCGCCCGGTCAGCCCGCTCCATCAACACAAGGAGTTTCAATGACTGGAACGTTGTGGTCCTTGGACCCCCGTGCTCTTTCAAGAAACAGATTGCTTTCCCCAATGACCAATCCCCATCTTTACAATCATACCCATCCCGAGATACATCAGTGTGACGATTTGTGAGAGGCGATGATTTACGATGCCAGGACTCGTAGGATTGAGATTTAAAATATTTGGAGTAAAGACAGCTGAGTAATGTTCCTGTGGAGGTATATGAACCCATGAGCGGCATAGATAGAGTTCATGCACAGAAACCTTCAGCACCAAAGATGAATCAAAAACTAGAGGGCATAGGATCAAGATGAGAGGGGAAAGAGTTATAGGAAACTGAGGGGACATATATCTCGCAGGCGGTGGTGGGTACATGGAACGAGGTTCCAGGTGATCTAGTAGAGGCAGGTACAGTAACATTTATAGGATATGTATGCAGTTTTGTGTCGGAGAATTGGATAGAATGATATTCGCCAAACGTGGGCAAATTGGATGATCAGAGATGAAGCGGCATGGTGGGCATGGACAAGTTGGGCCGAAGGGTCTGCTTCCACGGTATGAAACTATAGACATTAAGCAATTGTGGCTTTGCGAAGGACGCAATAGCAAACTATGTCTCAAATATATTTAATTTCATAAATTAGATCTACACCTGTATTAAAAATAACTAATCTTTCCAGATATACAACAACATTCACTCTTCCTCTTCCGCCTTCCTGTCCAGATCCGCCGAATCGATGCCCACTTCCTCGTAGTCCTTCTCCAGCGACGCCATGTCTTCCCGCGCGTCCTGGAACTCTCCTTCCTCCAGACCCTCTCCCACGTACCAGTGGACAAAGGCCCGCTTGGCGTACATCTTGTCGAACTTGAGGTTCATGCGGGTCCAGGCCATGGAGATGGCGGTGGTGTTGCTCAGCATGCAGACGGCTCGTTGCACCTTGGCCAGGTCGCCCCCCGGGACCACCGTCGGGGGCTGGTAGTTGATGCCCACCTGCGGGGGAGAGAAAGAAGAGACTCATAGAAACTTTCAATAGTATCCATTGCGAGCTAAATGTTAAGAAACCCGGACCACCGTTCAGGAAGGTTCTCGTCTGTTCTGGGTGTGGTAGATATCACAATACAGTGTGGAACCGCGGGTTGGATCAAGCTTATGTTGCGTGGATTTGTTTACAAACTACACCTACCTTGAACCCGGTCGGGCACCAGTCCACGAACTGGATGGAGCGCTTGGTCTTGATGGTGGCGATGGAGGCGTTGACGTCCTTGGGCACCACGTCCCCGCGGTACATCATGCAGCACGCCATGTATTTGCCCTGGCGGGGGTCGCACTTGAGCATCTGGTTGGCGGGCTCGAAACAGGCGTTGGTGATCTCCGACACGGACAGTTGCTCGTGGTAAGCCTTCTCGGCCGAGATCAGGGGCGCGTAGGTCACCAGCGGGAAGTGAATGCGCGGGTAGGGGACCAGGTTGGTCTGGAGCTCGAGCAGGTCCACATTGAGGGCGCCGTCGAAGCGCAGCGAGGCCGTGATGGACGACACTACCTGCGCCAGAAGGCGGTTGAGGTTGGTGTAGGTGGGGCGCTCGATGTCCAGGTTCCGCCGACAGATGTCGTAAATAGCCTCGTTGTCCAGCATGAAGGAGCAGTCGGAGTGCTCCAGGGTGCAGTGGGTGACCAGCACCGCGTTGTAGGGCTCGACCACGGCGGTGGAGATCTGCGGCGCCGGGTAGACGGAAAACTCCAGCTTGGATTTCTTGCCGTAGTCGACGGAGAGTCTCTCCATGAGGAGGGAGGTGAAGCCCGAGCCGGTGCCGCCCCCAAAACTGTGGAAGATGAGGAACCCCTGCAGTCCGGTGCACTGGTCGGCCTGTAGGCAGATAAAGCGGAGAGCATTGAGAAGGAGAAAGGTGGGGTGAGTGTGAGTGTTGCAGGTGTAAACTGACCCTCTGGAGAGGTGTCTAACGTATGTGGTCCCACCCTAACAACAATAATTTGTGTGTAACATCTGGAATTGGACAGTTGCTAGAGAGTATTCTGAGGGATAGGTCATTCACGAAGTGCGGAATTGTCGCGGGCGAACCAGGGGCGCCAGATCGTTGAATAACGGGCGCTGATTCACGGTTGGATTCGGTTCCACAACCTACCAGCTTCCGGATGCGATCCAGGACCAGGTCGACGATCTCCTTGCCGATGGAGCAGTGGCCCCGGGCGTAGTTGTTGGCCGCGTCCTCCTTGCCGGTGATGAGCTGCTCGGGGTGGAAGAGTTGCCGGTATGTACCGGTCCGCACTTCATCTACAGGGGAGCAAACAGAAAACGGAGAATGAACCAGTTCATTAAGAAACGGGTTCATTAAGAATCACACGCCCCGCAGCAAACGCCGCGGGGAAGGTTTCAGACAAGGCTCAACATCTCAGGACTCTCCCGTTTCACCTTACCGATCACCGTGGGCTCCAGATCAATGAACACGGCCCGGGGGACGTGCTTGCCCGCCCCCGTTTCGCTGAAGAAGGTGTTGAAGGAGTCGTCGCCGCCCCCGATGGTCTTGTCGCTGGGCATCTGTCCATCCGGCTGGATCCCGTGCTCCAGGCAATAGAGCTCCCAGCAAGCATTGCCGACCTGAACTCCGGCCTGGCCGATGTGGATGGAGATACACTCACGCTGGAGAGAGAGAGAAAGATGGGATGGGTCGGTGGAGGAAAGGGGGAAGAGATGATTGTGTTATTCCCACGGATATCGGTTCCGAGTGCTAACATTTCCCCCACGCCACACCACAATGTGCGACCGGATCAACGCGTTTAAGCAGCTTGGTCACCGCGGAATCACTCTGCTTCCATGGGCCTTCGTTCCCGGTTCTCTGGAGTTATCCCGGCTCTCCCCATCACCGGTTTCACACGACGCCCCGCCGCCCAGCCCCGGGATCACCCACCATGATGTCCCTTCCAGTCTCTCAGCTCCAGACAATGTGTCGCATTCGCCGAACACGTCCCTTTTATACCCCGCCCCAATAGAACGTTCATACACCCGGGCCGCGCTGTGATTGGCCCCCAGCGACCCGTGGAACGCGGAGACAAAGGCAAAGAGAACGCCGATTGGTTCTCAGCGTGAGTGACGCAACAGAGGCGACCTGTTCTTCGAACGGCGCAAAGAACCGTCGGCATCTTGGCGTCACAACCGAGGATCATTGGACGTTTCAATAGTCGCGTCAACCCCCTGTCCCACTTAGGAAACCCGAACGGAAACCTCTGGAGACTTTGCGCACCACCCAACGTTTCCGTGCGGTCTCCCTACTAGAATTTAGAAGATTGAGGGGGGATCTTAGAGAAACTTATAGAATTTATAGAAATACATTCTTGCCCTCAGTAAGGTTCACCAGACTGATTCCTGGGATGTCAGGACTTTCATTTGAAGAAAGACTGGATAGACTCGGCTTGTACTCGCTAGAATTTAGAAGATTGAGGGGGGATCTTATAGAAACTTACACAATTCTTAAGGGGTTCGGACAGGCTAGATGCAGGAAGATTGTTCCCGATGTTGGGGAAGTCCAGAACAAGGGGTCACAGTTTAAGAATAAGGGGGAAATCTTTTATGACCTAAATGCGAAAAAACATTTTTCACACAGAGAGTGGTGAATCTCGGGAATTCTCTGCCACAGAATGTAGTTGAGGCCAGTTCATTGGCTATATTTAAGAGGGAGTTAGATGTGGCACTTGTGGCTAAAGGTATCAGGGGGTATGGAGAGAAGGCAGGTACAGGATTCTGAGTTGGATGATCAGCCAAGATCATATTGAATGGCGATGCAGGCTCGAAGGGCCGAATGGCCTACTCCTGCACCTATTTTCTATGTTTTACTGTTACCTGCTTCCACTACCTGCAACCTCCGGCAACCATCTGCAACCTCCGGGAACCGCACGGAAACCTTGGGTGGGGCGCAAAGTCTCCAGAGGTTTCCGTTCCGGTTTCCTGTGGGACAGGGGCATAACTCTCTCCTCGATGCCCCTCACTCCCACTGTTACCTCAATTCCTCACTCCTCTCTAGTCCTCCATGCCCTCACTCCCTTCCACCAGTTCCTCCCCTCCCTCCTCCCTCCTCCTGTTCCTTCACTCTCCACGTCACTCCCTCCCTCCCTGCCTGCACCCCAAGCCTGGTCACTCCCTCTTCCTCAATCCTACTGTGTTCCCTCATCCCCCTGCTCTTCTCCAGCCCAGCTCCTGTTGAGTAAGTCACACGTACTCAGGGACTGGTACAACAGTATTTACTGAGTAACACATACAACACTCAGCAGCATATTAATTCTACCGTGCTGCATCACCAACTAACAGCACATGTCGGCTTGTGATAATATGAATGGTGTAGTAATAGGCGGAGCTTATATTAATAAATCATTACATTGGTTAGTAAGTAATGTAACCAATCTACATTCCTTGTAAGAATAATAAGAATAAAAAGTGAAACACGACTACAATAAAGTGATATAGTAAGTAAGTAAAGAAGACCCATAACACACCGTGTCTTTACTACTGTTTTATTATCATTCATACAGGTTGCTTCCCTAGCTGTTCGTGGTCTGTCACCGGAGCTAGAGAGAGAGATACAGGGGTAGGGAGGTTACAATTATACTAGTGATGTGGGGAGTGGTTAGTAGTGGTGAGGTCACTATATTAAAGGTACATGCACAAGCCCTCTACATCCTACCCCTTGGAAACAAAAGCAATACTGTAGTGACAGGGCGACCACGACTCATACGCTACGAGCAACTAAACAAACAGTCAAACAGTGGTTAAGCAAAGTCCCCATAACGGACAGGGGGCTTGACCACGCTCCGGAGCGGTTACGCAACTCGCCATCTCCCCCCTCCGCAGTAACAGCAAGAGCAGGAGCAGGAGCGGGCGAACGAACGGGAGAACCGGGAGGAGAGGGCGGAGGTGGAGACCGCGGAGGCGAAACAGGCGCAGCGGCTGGTGGGCGTGCCGGCGGAACTGGACTGGCGGCAGGAGAGCGTGGTTGATAGAGCTGAGATGGCAGGGTGCTGGGCATGCGAGGAGCGGCAGGTAAAGAGGAAGATAGCGGAGGGGGAAAAGGGTCGGCAGGAGGTGGAGGGGGCTCATTGACGAGACGAAGATGTTGGCGGGACCGGCGATAAATGGTGCCGTCATGGTCAACGAGATAGGACCGCGGCGAACCAGCAGACCCGACGACAACGGCTAGCCGAGAGTGGCCGGAGGGGGATTGCATCCGCACTACCTGGCCAGGGAACAGGCGCGGGAGGGGACGGCAGGACCTGTCGTGGGAGCGCTTTTGTATCTCATGCTTGTGGGCAATGCGCTCTTGGGCAGCAGGCGGCTGTAGAACTGATGGCATAAGCGACCGCTGGGACACCGGGATGGGAGGCCGCGTAGTGCGGGACATCAGCCGCTGAGCAGGCGAGCCCAGGGCAGGGTCATGGGAGATGTTACGTAGGTTGAGGAGGGCCAGGTAAAAGTCCGAACGAGAAAGCCGGCAGTGCTCCAGCAAGTCCTTGGCACTGCGGACAGCGCGCTCAGCCAGACCGTGGCTCTGCGGGTACTCGGGGCTGCTAGTGAAATGGCGGAAGTTCCAGCTGGCAGCGAAATCCCGAAATTCTGCGCTGCCATTGTCCGATTGCAGACTCGCGGGGGAGCCAAAGGTGGCGAAGTGGCGGCGCAGCCTGCCGATGACCGCAGCAGACGTGAGGGAATGCAGCTGGTCCACCTCGAACCAACTGGAGTACGAGTCCACGAGAACCAGGAAGTGTTTGCCACGTCATTCAAAAATGTCAGTGGCGACCGCCATCCAAGGCAGTGCGGGGGGAGGCTGCTGCAGGAGCGGCTGCCGTTGCTGACGGGGAGAAAGACTGTTGCAGGCAGAGCAGGCGGAGACACTCTCCCGGATGTCGTGGGCCATGCCGGGCCAGTAGAACTGGCTCTGGGCCTGAGACAGAGTTGCCTCGGCCCCGGGATGGCCGCTGTGGGCGGTTTGAAAGTAGTGGTCCCGCAGCGGAGCAGGCACCACAACCTTGCGGCCCTTCACCACCACACCGTCGTGCAGCACGAGCTCATCGCGGACCAGGAAGTAGGGCACGGCACCGGCCGGCAGGGACGAGCGGCGGTCGGGACAGCCACTCCGGATGACGTCGGCAAGTTGTTGCAGGGCAGGATCCTTGGCAGTGTGCTTAACCAGGGACTGCATCTGCTGTGAAGGCACAATATTAACGTTAAGCACCATCAGGTCAGACGATTCATATGGGTGACGGGTAGTGGAAGTCAGCGGTGCGCGGGACAGCGTGTCGGCCACAAACATGTCCTTGCGCTTGCGGTAAACAATACGGAATGTGAAACGCTGAAGCTGCAGCATCATGCGCTGCAAACGGGACGAGGCGACGTGGATCGGTTTATTTAAGATCGTGACCAGCGGCTGGTGATCGGTTTCGATCGTGAAGGTGTTGCCCAGAATGTAGTCCTTAAACTTGGAGCAGGCAAACACCACGGCGAGCAACTCCTCCTCTATTTGAGCATAGCGCTGCTCTGCAGGGGTCATGGTGCGGGACGCGTATGAAACAGGCAGCTGCAGGCCATCGTGGAGCTGCAGGCAAGCGGCACCAAGACCGAACTTGGAAGCGTCGCAGGTGAGGACAATGGGACGTCGCAGGTCGAAGAATTTGAGAGTGGGGGTACAAACCAGCCTGGACTTCAGGATTTCAAAAGCCCTCTGATGTTGCGGGAACCAGGCCCAGGCAATGTCTTTCTTGATCAGCTCCCTCAGGGGCGCGCTCAGCTCGCTGAGGTCGGGGATGAACTTCCCCAGGTAATTGACCATGCCCAGGAAATGCTGTAGGCTGGGACGTCGGAGGGCGCAGACATCCCGGAGACCGCATCCGTCTTCTGTGGGTCCGGCTTCAGCCCCGGGGCCGTGAAGACGTGGCCCACATAGGTGACCTCCGGGACGCGGAAACGGCACTTTTTGGGGTTAAGCTTAAGGTTGATCTCACGGGCCCGATCCAGGACTCGGCGGAGGTGGCGGTCGTGCTCAGCAACGTCCTTGCCGTAGACCAGGATGTCGTCGACGATGATGGCACACGGCAGACCGGCAAACAGCTGCTCCATCGTTCGCTGGAACACCTCGCTGGCAGAGTTGATTCCGAATGGCATGCGGAGGAATCGGAACCTGCCGAAGGGCGTGCTGAAGGTAGTCAGGTAGGAGGATCGTTCATCCAGCGGTATCTGCCAGAAGGAGCTCTTGGCATCGAGAACAGAGAAGACAGTGGCCGGCCCAACCTGTGCAGCGACGTCCTCCACCGTTCGCATGGGGTAGTGTGGGCGCTTGATGGCAAGGTTCAGGTCCTTGGGGTTGATACAAATGCCAATTTCGCTTTTGTCCTTCTTTGCAGCGACCACCACGGTGGAGACCCACCGGGTGGGATCGCTCACCTCATTGAGGATGCCCGTTGCCACCATGTGGAGCAGAGTCGACTCCATCTTGTCCTTCATGGCAAAGGAGACGCGGTGCGGCGGGCGGATCACTGGCTCAACGCCGGGGTCGACAACGATCTTGTAACTGCAGGGCAGCTTGCCCAGCTTATCGACGAAACGGTCAGGGTATTCGTTAAGGTGGGACCGCACTAGGTGGATATCACGGTGGAACGAGACTAAACCGAGGTCCTGGCACGCACGGGCGCCCAACAGGGTGATGTTGTCAGTATCCAGCAGATAAAAAGTGAGGGGCCGAGAGGCCTGCAGGACTTTGCAGATCAGAGTAGCATTTCCGACTGGTTCGAGCACACCTCCTCCGTAGGCATGCAGCAGGGAGTTGTCGGGAGTAACCCTCTCACCAGACCTTATCTTCTCGAAGAGACTTATCGACATAACATTGGCAACCGCCCCCGTGTCGACCTTCGCAGGGAAGGTCGACCCATTCACAGTAACGCGAACTGAAGGGTCCGTTATCAGGGCAGGTGCATCCAGCAGTGAAAATATGCTGGTGTCCTCGTGGGAGGATCTGGTATCAGAATCAGGGAGTTCGTCAAACTGGTACTGGGAAACCGAGCGCGCTATCTGCCTCAGCAAGGTTGTTTACCATTCTCCGAGGAGCAGGGACAGGTTTCCCACGGGAGCGGCAGGCGGCCGAAAAATGGTTCAGTTTTCTGCAAAAATTACAAGTCTTGGCTAGCGCGGGGCATACATTAAACTGTTGGGAGGCAAAGTTGCAGTTGGGGCAGCGCCGGGGGCTGCTACCCCCAGGAACAGGGGACCCCCGTTGCCGCGGCGGGCCGACGTTGCTCCGGCGGCCAGCAACGCTGGCAAAGTTAATATCCTGGGCAGCAGGCGGCACCGCGGAGGCGACAGCCGCGGCCATGCGAGATACGTGCATGGCATCGTCCAACGACAAGTCGGGCTTCCTCAAAAGTCGGGACCAGCCAGGTTGAGGAGAAGAGAAGCTTGCGTTGCAGGGGCGGCAGCAGGTTGGGCAATCGCGAGGTAGTGCTGAAAGTCACGCCGAAAGACACCCCACCGATGAGCAATGTCCGAGTCAAAGACAAGGACATCTGGCTTGCGGCAATAGTTAGCCATGGCACAGAAAGCACACAGAGTGAAGGGGAAGGGAACTGGGCGAGAAACAAAAAAAACCCCCGTCAAACAGGAGGCGCAAGGTACGACTATGACACCATGTAAAGAAGACACATAACACACCGTGTCTTTACTACTGTTTTATTATCATTCATACAGGTTGCTTCCCTAGCTGTTCGTGGTCTGTCACCGGAGCTAGAGAGCGAGATACAGGGGTAGGGAGGTTACAATTATACTAGTGACGTGGGGAGTGGTTAGTAGTGGTGTGGTCACTATATTAAAGGTACATGCACAAGCCCTCTACCGTAAGTAAGTACATTTTATTTATATAGCACGTTTAAATCAACTCGCGTTGAAACCAAAGTGCTTTACATAGCAACGTTACAAAATTTTGAGATTTAAAAAATCAAGTCTGCAATTTATCCCATCAGATAAAGCATAAAAAGAAGATTAATTTGACACCTAATTCACTTTCATATCTTCAGTATTAAAAAGGTTATGGCCATTTTCATACTCGGAAATTAGCAACCTGTTCCCTATTGCTTTTCCATTGACTTAACACAAAAGCTGTGATCAAGGACAGTCAAAATCCCATAACTTTCTTAAAAATTAAGAGAACTGAAAGAAATGTTCAGTTATTATAGATTGAAGCATTCTGAAACAAATATTAAACAATCTTATTTGGATGACCTGAAATTAAAGCATAGAATTAGTTAGTTACCCAATACCCACAGCCATCAGGCTATTAAACCTGGCTCGGACAAAACTCTGATTATTAATAACCACTTTCTGTTATTTGCACTTTACCAGTTTATTTATTCATGTGTGCATATATTTATATCATGGTATATGGACACATTTATCTGTTTTGTAGTAAATGCCTACTATTTTCTGTGTGCTTAAGCAAAGCAAGAATTTCATTGTCCTATACAGGGACACATGACAATAAACTCACTTGACTTGACTTGACTTGAATTGTAGCTGATTACAACATTCAATTACTAGATCTAAACATCTATCCATTTCTTAAGAAAAGATTAACATTTTTTAAATAGCCTAAGTGTCCAAATAACATTCACACAAGAATTCACAATATAACATGATTTTTAAATCTCTTTGTCAAGGATTTATAGGGAATTTATAAGGAATTTAGTGTATAATTCCCGTAAATTAATGGCCATTTAAATCATCTTGCGAGTGGGTTTTTGAGGAACGCGATCGATTGGAACGTTGCGGCTGTGGTGAATTTAAAGCCCATATTGGCAGAAAAATACTGCCTGTTTGTATGGGTCCTAAATCACCGTTTCGCACCGTAAAATGTGGATTAAAGGCATCTTAAGAAGCATTTATATATATAAAATAAACGGCTTTCCTTTACCTGTCCCGTACGTGAAATCCGTTCCCGTTGTCGGCGTTGACGGCTTTAGAAACTGATTTTTAAATTACTCCAGCGCTGAAATTGTCGGGTGATTAAAAAAAAATAATTCACAGAACGGCGTCGAACAATTCTTCAGCAAAAGCTTGCACTCCGAGAAAATATATCCAGGACAGGTAGGAGAAAAAAACGCATTTTAACCCCGCCCCCCCCCCCACACCCCCCCCCCCCCCCCACTCCCCCTTCAAAGGCGCCAAAGTCACGCACACGGCCAGTGGCAGAACTGCAGCACCGCTGAAGGTAAGTTTTGTAACATACCTACTTCACATCAAAGAAATAATAAAAGAAATAAAAGTTTCCGTACATCCATAGAAAAATTAAAAATCAGAAAAATGACAAAAACACATGATAGAATTCAGCAAGAACGTCCCCCCACAACAGAATCAAAAATTTCCACTGCGGGGAAAGGCAACAAAATGTTAAGTCCTCTTCCTCTGTGAAACACCTGAGGTCGGGGCCTATTTGTGTCCTCCGCAGCCAGTCCGATGTTTTCAGGTCCTCTTTGCCGGAAAGCTGCAACTCCGGCATCGGGTAAACTCCTCAGCGGCTTGGAAATGTCAGAAGCGCTCGCCCCTCCCCGGAGGCTGCGGCACCCGTAGTCCTCAGGCCGCGTTGGCTGGAGCACCGACTCTGGCGATCCCGGTTCCCAGGCTCCGCGATGTTCCAAATCCAGCGCCGCCCGCGGCTGGACGCTCCGCAGCCACAGCTCCTCCTTGTTGGAGTCCGCGGTCACCGCACTCCGGAGCTTACCGCACGGCGACCCGGTAAGGCATCGCCCGCTCCGTGTTGGCATCCCAGCGCTGTGCCGCCGCCGAAGCTGTAGTCCCGGCCGGTCCCGACAGGAAACGCCGATCCAGTTCCGAAGGTAGGCCGCGAGGAAGGGGCGAAGAAGCAGCTCAGAGGAAAGCCGCCTCTCCGACCAGGTATGGACTAGGAAATAAAGTTTCCCCCTTCCTATTCCCCACCCACCACATAAAAGACCTCCAACTAACATTAGTTTTTTGTCAGGACTAATATATGACAGGATATATATGTATAAGCCCATTACTAGGTGCTGACTGATTAATAATGTGACCGAAAATGCTAATAGTGCATAGAAGGGAATTCAGGGTCGGCCTACAAACCCGTCCCGTGCGCGTACGGTACAGAACCGCATCTCCTCCCTTCACCGGCGAGAATATCGGGGTCCTCTGCGGCGGGAGCTTTGGAGACCTGGGGGACAAACACAGCGAGGCAGGCGAGCGAGGCACCGAGTGTGGTGGTGAGGAAGCTGGAGACACAACCATGGGTAGCTCGTAAGGGAAGAGAAAGTCCGTCAGTAGCTGGGTAGATCGGTGGCGTAGCATCAGGATACGAGACATCGCCATTGGGCCTGATTCCGCCAACACAAAATGCCAGCAAACTGCGCAGGCCACTGCCATTGGGAAGTAAAATGGCGATGTGAAAATGACAGAACAAAGCAGATGCTCAAGATATGCAAGAAAATTGACGATGTTAAAGGGAAAAGGCCATTGTTAGCTGTGGGTGAGGTGAAATTGAGTGACAGACAATGAGATTCAACAAGATGACTGATTCTGGTATGATTTGGGTGGGGGAGGGGTGGAGAGAGAGGAGAAGTGAGGGTTACTTGAAGTTTGACAAGTAGCCAAGTGTCCTTACCTGAAAGGTTGCCCATATTTTTCTGCCAGCACTTTGTGCCTATCTTTGGCAGACACAAGGAACTGCAGATGCTGGTTCAGGCAGCATCTCTGGTTAATGTGGCAATGTTTCATGTCTGAAGAAGGGTCGTGATCCAGAAAACGTCCCATATACAAGTTCTCCACAGACAGACACAAAATGCTGGAGTAACTCAGCGGGTGAGGTAGCATCTATGAACAGAAGGAATAGGCGACGTTTTGGGTCGAGACCCTTCTTCAGACTGAGAGTTACAGGAGAGGGAGACACAGAGATAAGTGTAAGGTGTTACTGCAGCACTCTGTATTATCTGAATGGTGTCAGATAAGGAAAAACGGAAGTACAACAAGACCTGGGTGTACTTGTACATCAGTCACTGCAAGTATGCAGCAGATACAGTGGGCAGTGCAGAAAGCTGATGGCATGTTGACCTTCATAATGAGAGGAGTATAGTTGAGGAGCAAAGAGCCCTTTCGACAGTTGTGGCCTGGTGAGGCCACACCTGGTGTATTGTGCGCAGTTTTGGTCTCCTAATTTAAGGAAGGACATACTTGCTTTTGAGGGAATGCAGAGTCGGTTCACCAGGTTAATTCCCGGTATGGCAAGACTCAAATGACGTAAGAATGGTTCGACTGGGCTTATATTCACTGGAATTTAGAAGGATCGTATACGAGGGGATCGTATAGAAATATATAACATCATTAAGGGATTGGACAGGGTAGATGCAGGACACATGTTCCCAATGTTGGGGGAATCAGAACCAGGTTCCTCAGTTTAAGAATAAGAGGTAGGTAATTTAGGACTGAGATGATGAAAAATGTTTACACCCAGAGAGTTGTGAACCTGTGGAATATTCTGCCACAGAAAGCAGTAGAGGCCAATTCACAGGATGTTTTCAAGAGTTAGATTATGCTCTTGGGGCTAACGGAATCAAGGAATATGAGGAAAAAGCAGGAATGGGGTATTGATTGTGGATGATCAGCCGTGATCATATTGAATGGCGGTGCTGGCTCGAAGGGCCGAATGGCCTCCTCCTGCACCTATTGTCTATGTTTCTATGTAGAAGTTTTTCACTCCACATCACCGTCGATATCACTCCTGTGACTCTCAGTCTGAGGAAGGGTCTCGACCTTGAAACGTCGCCCATTCCTTCTCTCCAGAGATGCTGCCCGTGTCGCTGAGTTACTGAGCCCGTGTTTGGTCCTCCGACTGTAGCGGCACCTGGCGGCGGCTCGGCCTATAGGATGCGGTCTCCTGCGGCGGGGACGCGGCTCTAATTGGTCGGACGCAAGGAGGGGGCGGGTCCTGGTCATTTGTGACGTCGGGCCCGGGGAAAGCGGAACCTGCTCCCATTGGCCGCTGGCGCTGTCCGTCAGTGGGGGGGAGGGAGGAGGCGGGACCTGGTCGCCGGTCACGTGACGTCATCCTGCAGCCCTGTAGCGTCGACGCGCCGCAGCTCAGGTGAGAACAGTCGCCGCCGCCGCTCGTGGGCGATCCTGCGGCCGGTGACCCGAGGAGGCGGAGCCCGAGGCCGAGGCGTGCGGACGTGGTGGGGGGAGGGGGATGAGAGTCAGCAGTGAGTGAGGCAGGGAAGGAGGTCTGGGCGCCCTCTGGTCCTCCGGCTGTAGCGCCTCCTGGCGGCGGGAGGCCGCGGTGCAAGGGTACAAGGATGGAGTTAAAGGGAAAGACAGGACAGGAAAAGTGAAGACAAACACCAGAATTAACGGGGCAGGAAGGGATAGGAGAGTAAGGCCAAGTGAAATAGGAATGGATGTGAAAGGTGAGAGGAGTAATGGATTAAAAGTATTATATATGAATGCACAAATAATAAGAAATGAAGTGGACGAGCTTGTGGCTCAGTTAGAAATTGTCAAGTATGATGTTGTGGGAATTACAGAGCCATGGCTGCAAGAGGGCCAGGGCTGGTAACTGAATGGTCAAGGGCATACGTACCATTGAAAAGACAGACAGGTGGGCAGAGGGGATGGGTAGCTCTGTTGGTAAGGAATGAAATTCAGACCCTTGCGAGGGATGACATGGAATCGGGAGATGTGGAGTCAGTATGGATAGGACTGAGGAATTGTACGGGTAAAAAGACTAATGGGAGTAATCTACAGGCCCCCAAACAGTAGCCTGGATAAAGGGTGCAAATTGAATCTAGCACCAAACACGATGGACTGGTCTCAAACAGTCCTGGGACGGCTGTAGGCTGGGACTCGGTAGGCCGAGGAGGGCAGAACTAGGCCAAACTACATCAGGGGGGCCTAGACTAATATGATAAGTTTTAATCTACAATTTGAGAGGGAGAAGGATAAATCCGAGGTGTCAGTGTTACAGTTGAACAAAGGGGACTATGGAGCCATGAGGGAGGAGCCAGGAGCTGTCCAAAGTTGCCTGAAAATATACCCTAGCAGGGATGACAGTGGAACAACAATGGCAGGTATTTCTGGGAATAATACAGAAGGTGCAGGATCAGTTCATTCCTAAGAGGAAGAAAGATTCCAAGGGGAGTAAGGGATGTCAGGGAGAGTATAAAATAAAAAGAGGTACAACGAAACAAAGATGAACGGGAAGCAAGAGAAATGGGCAATGTTTAAAGAGCAACAGAAGATAACCAAAAAGGCAAAATGGGGAGAAAAGATGAAGTACGAAGGCAAGCTAGCCAAGAATATAAAGGAGGGTAGTAAAAGCTTCTTTAGGTAACTGAAGAGAAAAAAAAATTGCCAAAGTGTACCTTGAATTTGTTTAATAACATCCTTCGGAACATAATTGCTTCTACCAGATCCTCTTTCCTTGAAGCCCTTAAATCTGATTTAATTATTTTCAGTGCGGAGAATAGTCTTTCCATGCCGACCTGAGTTGGAGGTATGGCTGTTACTATCATAGCTGCAAATGTTACTATTTCAGGTTGTAGGGATGACGGGGAATTATAGACCAGTTAGCCTGACAGTGGTGGTGGGAAGCTACTGGAGTCAATTATTAAAGTAGTAATAACGGCAAATTTTGGATAGCAGATGAAAACATTAGTTAACACCAACGTTGGACCCTTGAAGACTGAAAAAGGTGAATTAATTATGGGGAGCAAGGAAATGTCAGATGAGTTGAATAGGTACTTTGGATCCATCTTCACTAAGTAGGACACAAACAATCTTCCTGATGTACTGGTGGGCAGAGGATCTGGTATGTCAGGAACTGAAGGAAATCCACATTAGGCAGGAAATGGTGTTGGGTAGACTGATGTGACTGAAGGCTGATAAATCCCCAGGGCCTGATGGTCTGCATCCCAGGGTACTTAAGGAAGTGGCTCTAGAAATTGTGGACGCAGTGGTGACCATGTTCTCTAGATTCAGGATCCGTTCCTGTAGATTGGAGGATTGCTAATGTTATCCCACTTCTTAAGAAAGGCGGGAGAGAGAAAACGGAATAATAGACCAGTTAACCTGACATTGGTGGTGGGGAAGATGCTGGAGTCAATATTAAAGATGAATTAGCGGCACATTTGGATAGCAGTAACCAGATCGGTCCGAGTCAGCATGGATATACGAAGGGGAAATCATGTTTGACTAATCTTCTGGAATTTTTTGAGGATGTAACTCGGAAAATGGATAAGGGAGAGCCAGTGGATGTAGTGTACCTGGACTTTCAGAAAGCATTTGATAAGGTCCCACATAGGAGATTAGTGGGCAAAATTAGGGCACATGGTATTGGGGGTAGAGTGCTGACATGGATAGAAAATTGGTTATCAGACAGGAAACAAAGAGTAGGGATGAACGGTTCCCTTTCAGAATGGCAGGCAGTGACTAGTGTGGTACAGCAAGGCTCTGTGCTTGGACCACAGCTATTTACAATATACATTATTGATTTAGATTAAGGGATTACAAGTAACATTAGCCAATTTTCAGATGACACCAAGCTGGGTGGCAGTGTAAACTGTGAGGATGATGCTATGAGAATGCAGGGTGACTTGGACAGGTTGGGGGAGTGGGCAGATGCATGGCAGATGCAGTTTAATTTGGATAAATGTGAGGTTATCCACTTTTGGTAGCAAAAACAAGAAGGAAGATTATTATCTAAATGGTGTCAAGAGGGAAAAGGGGAAGTTCAATGGGATCTGGGGGTCCTTGTTCATCCGTCAATGAAAGTAAGCATGCAGGTACAGCAGGCAGTGAGGAAAGCAAATTACATGTTGCCCTTTATAACAACAGGAGTTGAGTATAGGAGCAAAGAGGTTCTTCTACAGTTGTGCAGGGCCCTACTGAGTCCACACCTGGTGTATTGTGTGCAGTTGTGGACCCCAAATTTGAGAAAGGACATTAGAAACATAGAAAATAGGTGCAGGAGTAGGCCATTCGGCCCTTCGAGCCTGCACTGCCATTCAATATGATCATGGCTGATTATCCAACTCAGTATCGTGTACCTGCCTTCTCTCCATACCCCCTGATCCATTTAGCCACAAGGGCCACATCTAACTCCCTCTTAAATTGTCAAGTCTTCTAATGTTTTTGCAGTTTCCCCGCTTGAAAGGGATTTGATTTATCTACCCCGAAATGATGAACTGGATTCACTCAGACCAAACACTTCTTTTCCACCTTTTATTTTCTCCTTCTTTTATTTTGGCAGATTAGTCTTTACCATTTTTGGTCTTTATCAGTTTTGGTCTTTAACAGTTTTGGTCTTTAACAGTTTTGGTCTTTAACAGGTGAAAAACCTTTAGACACAAAGGCAAAAAATATACACATTACTGTAACCAAATATAAATAACAGAAAATTACATGTATTTAACATTCCAACTCATAGCAGCCATTTTGTTTTTTAAATAATTTTCACATTTCATTAAATGAAAAATACAAATAATGCCCACTACTGTTACCAATTTTTTAGCTGGTGTCATATGAATCTTTACTGTTTTTTAACACATTTTATCATATTTTTTAAAGTGCAATTATTTAAACTAACACCACACATAGCATATAAGTATTAGAAATTAGCTTACATTAGCCCTTAACATATGCACTTTACATAGGCAACAAACATTATCATCACCCTGTCATCTTGGTTAACAAACACCACCAATATCAACACGTTAGCCAGACAAGTTTCTCAGCTTTTAAATGGTTAAACAGAGTCTCTGGGGCTGCAGTCTTCGACTCAGTCCATTTAGAGTTCAGTCCTTACCGGCTGCCAATCGGGTCTGTAGAAAATCAGTCCTGCTTGCCTTTTCTGGCTCTCGCAGCAGTCTTTTCGGACAGTCCTTTTGATTTACTGTTCAAGTTCTCTGCTCTCAAGTTTCTTGTCTCTTCTTCACTGGCTTCTGGTGCTCTGTGCCCTTTTGACCCCCAGGCAGAACTCGGCAGGCTGGGGTTCCGCCCACTTTAATCACTGTCTCGTGATTTCAATTGTAGCAATTCTCTGCACCTGTTCTTTCATTTCAGTTTGACTTGACATAAATATAGCCAATGAACTGGCCTCAACTACCTTCTGTGGCAGAGAATTCCAGATATTCACCACTCTCTGTGTGAAAAATGTTTTTCTCATCTTGGTCCTAAAAGATTTCCCCTTTATCCTTAAACTGTTACCCCTTGTTCTGGACTTCCCCAACATCAGGAACAATCTTCCTGCATCTAGCCTGTCCAACCCCTTAAGAATTTTGTAAGTTTCTATAAGATCCCCCCTCAATCTTCTAAATTCTAGCGAGTACAAGCCGAGTCTATCCAGTCTTTCTTCATATGAAAGTCTTGACATCCCAGGAATCAGTCTAACGGACCTTCTCTGTACTCCCTCTACAGCAAGAATCTCTTTCCTCAGATTAGGAGACCAAAACTGTACGCAATACTCCAGGTGTGGTCTCACCAAGACCCTGTACAACTGCAGTAGAACCTCCCTGCTCCTATACTCAAATCCTTTTCCTATGAATGCTAACATACCATTTGCTTTCATCACTGCCTGCTGCACCTGCATGCCTACTTTCAATGACTGGTGTACCATGATACCCAGGTCTCGTTGCATCTCCCCTTTTCCTAATCGGCCACCATTCAGATAAGTCTACTTTCCTGTTATTGCCACAAAAGTGGATAACCTCACATTTATCCACATTATACTGCATCTGCCATGCATTTGCCCACTCACCTAGCCTATCCAAGTCATCTTGCAGCCTCCTAGAATCTTCCTCACAGCTAACACTGCCCCCCAGCTTTGTGTCATCCACAAACTTGGAGATGTTGCATTCAATTCCCTCGTCTAAATCATTAATATTTATTGTAAATAGCTGGGGTTCCAGCACTGAGCCTTGCGGTACCCCACTAGTCACTGCCTGCCATTGTGTAAAGGACCCGTTTACTCCAACTCTTTGCTTGCCAGCCAGTTCTCTATCCACATCAATACTGAACCCCAAATACCGTGTGCTTTAAGTTTGTATACTTATCTCTTATGTGGGACCTTGTCGAAAGCCTTCTGAAAGTCCAGATTTAACACATCCACTGGTTCTCCCTTATCCACTCTACTAGTTACATCCTCGAAAAATTCTATAAGATTCGTCAGACATGATTTACCTTTCATAAATCCATGCTGACTTTGTCCAATGATTTCACCACTTTCCAAATGTGCTGCTATCCCATCTTTAATAACTGACTCTAGCAGTTTCCCCAATACCGATGTTAGACTAACTGGTCTGTAATTTTCCGTTTCCTCTCTCCCTCCCTTTTTAAAAAGTGGGGTTACATTAGCTACCCTCCAATCCTCAGGAACTACTCCAGAATCTAAAGAGTTTTGAAAAATTATCACTAATGCATCCACTATTTCTGGGGCTACTTCCTTAAGTACTCTGGGGTGGAGCCTATCTGGCCCTGGGGATTTATCAGCCTTTAATCCATTCAATTTACTTAACACCACTTCCCGGCCAACCTGGATTTCACTCAGTTCCTCCATCTCATTTGACCCCCGGTCCCCTGCTATTTACGGCAGGATCAGTTCATTCCTAGGAGGAAGAAAGGTTCCAAGGGGAGTAAGGGATGTCCTGGACAGTACAAAATAAAAAGAGAAGAAGTACAACGAAACAAAGATGAACGGGAAGCAGGAGGAATGGGTAATGTTTAAAGAGCAACAGAAGATAACCAAAAAGGCAAAATGGGGAGAAAAGATGAAGTACGAAGGCAAGCTAGCCAAGAATATAAAGGAGGGTAGTAAAAGCTTCTTTAGGGAAGTGAAGAGAAAGAAAAGTTGCCAAAGTTACCAAAGTGTACCTTGAATTTGTTTAACATCCTTCGGAACAGAATTGTTTCTACCAGATCCTCTTTCATTGAAGCCCTTAAATCTGATTTAATTATTTTCAGTGCGGAGAACAGTCTTTCCATGCCGACCTGAGTGGGAGGTATGGCTGTTACTATCATAGCTGCAAATGTTACTATTTCAGGTTGTAGGGATGACGGGGAATTATAGACCAGTTATTCTGACAGTGGTGGTGAGAAGATGCTGGAGTCAATTATTAAAGTAGTAATGACGGCAAATTTTGGATAGCAGAGGAAAACATTAGTTAACACCAAAGTTGGACCCTTGAAGACTGAAAAAGGTGAATTTATTATGGGGAACA
>NC_045971.1:44642122-44797950 GCF_010909765.2 Amblyraja radiata
AAAAAAAGTTGGAGTAACTCAGCAGGACAGGCAGCATCTCTCAGACTGAAGAATGGTTTCGACCCAAAACGTCACCCATCCCTTCTCTCCAGAGATAGTGCCTCTCCTGCTGAGTTATTCCAGCTTTTAGTGTCTATAAATGGTGTATAAGTGTTATGTCCCGGGGATCCGTGACATGGTAGTGTTGTAATGTTAAGCATAAAACATAGTATTGGAGGAACTCAGCGTGTCAGGCAGCGTGTGAGGAGGGAATAGCCAGATGGCACTTTGGGTCTGGACACTTTTTCAGTTTGGATTCCAGGTTAGAGTGGGAAGTAAGGGTGGACATCTCAATAGACAATAGGGGCAGGAGTAGGCCATGCGGCCCTTCGAGCCAGCACCACCATTCAATGTGATCATGGCTGATCATCCACAATCAGTACCCCTTTCCTGCCGTCACCCCATATCCCCTGACTCAGCGACCTTCAAAAGTCCTTTCTAGCTATTTCTTGAAAGTGTCCAGAGAACCGGCCTCCACCGCCCTCTGATGCAGAGAATTCCACAGACTCACAACTCTCTGGGGAAAAAGTGTTTCCTTATCTCCATTCTAAATCGCATACCTCTTATTATTAAACTGTGGCCCCTGGTTCCGGACTTCCCCAACATCGGGAACATGTTTCCTGCCTCTAGCGTGTCCAAATCCTTAATAATCTTATATGTTTCCATAAGAAACCATCTCATCCTTCTAAATTGCAGAGTGTACTCGTGGCGGCTTTACCCGAAATCCTCCTTGAACACATCTGTGAGGGAACTTTTCAAGGAAGACAGGGCTGGGCATTTTACTGAATAGTGATACTTACTGAATTTGGTGCGTAGTCAATACTAATTAGTGCATGATGATAAGTACAAAGTACAGGCAGCATCTCTGGAGTAAATGGATGAGTGAGGTTTCAGTTCGGGACCCTTCTTCAGACTCAGTGCTGCCCGACTCGCTGAGTTACTCCAGCACTTTGTGTATACCTTCGCTATAAACCAGCATCTGCAGTTCCTTTCTACACACTAATTATGGCCTACCAAGTCTTAATGCACTGCCTCCCTGTTGCGGTTTCACAATTACTGTGAGGCTCACAAAGGGCAGATCAGAGTCAACCAGCAAGGAGACTATAGGCCTAAGGCTCCATGCTGGGTGAAAACACTTTTTCACCCAGAGTCAAGTCAAGTCAAGTCAAGTCAAGTCAAGTTTATTCGTCACATACACATATGAAATGTGCAGTGAAATGAAAAGTGGCAATGCTCGCGGACTTTGGGCAAAAAGACAAACAAACAAACAACCAAACAAACTACAAACAATGGAACAGAATCACATATTCTTTTACATATTAACTATTGTGGGCGTAAGGAAAAAGGGAAAAAAAACAGCAATTTAAAAAAAAAAGCAGTAGGTGGTACAGTAAAGTTAGTCCCTGTTGAGATAGGAGTTTACAGTCCTAATGGCCTCTGGGAAAAAACTCCTTCTCAACCTCTCCGTTCTCACAACATGGCAATGGAGGCGTTTGCCTGACCGTAGAAGCTGGAACAGTCCGTTGCAGGGGTGGAAGGGGTGTCCCATGATCTTATTGGCTCTGGAGTTGCACCTTCTGATGTATAGTTCCTGCAGAGGGGCGAGTGAAGTTCCCACAGTACGTTCGGCCGAACGCACTACTCTCTGCAGAGCCTTCTTGTCCTGGGCAGAGGAATTCCCAACCCATATTGTAATATTTCCGGACAAGATGCTTTCCACAGCCGCTGGGTAGAAGCACTGGAGGATCCTCGGAGACACTCTGAATTTCTTCAATTGCATGAGGTGGTAAAGGCGCTGCCTTGCCTTACTCATGAGTGCTGCGGCATGTGATGTCCATGTCATATCCTCAGAGTTGTGGACTCCCAGGTATTTAAAACAGCTCACCTTATCCACAGTATCCCCATTTATCCTCAATGGAGTGTACGTCCTCGGATGATGTGCCCTCCTAAAGTCCATGATCAGCTCCTTAGTTTTTTTGATGTTCAAGAGGAGGCTGTTGTCCTGACACCAGAGTGCCAGATCAGCCACCTCCTCCCGGTAGGCCTTCTCATCGTTGTCTGAGATCAGGCCCACCACCACAGTGTCATCAGAAAACTTGATTATTGAGTTGGAGCTGAACCTTACCACACAGTCATGTGTGTACAGGGAGTACAATAGGGGGCTGAGGACGCAACCCTGGGGCGATCCTGTGCTCAGGGTGAGGGACTTCGATGTATTCCCTTCCATCTTGACTACCTGGGGCCTGGCGGTGAGAAAGTCCAGGGCCCAGGCACATAGGGGGGTGTTGAGCCCTAATTCCAGTAGGAGAGATCTTTGGAAATATGCACGCCCAGGAATTTGAAGCTCTTGAATTTGAGGCATTCCAGTGCAAGTTAAAGGACTTGCTACAGTATGCACCAGATGGCACAATTTCAAGATGAAAAATGCAAAAACTCCATACCATGGGAGGGGGTGCATACTGTTGGGAGGGGATTAATTTGTGAAGGGTGGGTCTTTTTTTTTAAGTACGTCAAAGATAGGGAAACACAGTCGGATATTTATATTATGTCACGGCTTTGAACCTGGTTTTAAGAGGAATCTTTGAGCGTAACTTGGTGTCCTCCGGAAACATGAATAAAATGAAAGGAGCTTTAGGAAATAATCGAGGAAGTTTCACAGGGTCGCAAGGATAACAGCTTCTGACTTTTATCAGTGTATTGAGAAACAGTTAATTCCGGATAGGTACTATGGTTCTCTCTTATAACTGTACACCAATTGCTAAAACAGTTCTTCCCCAAACTGGGGTATAGTACTGAAGAAGGGTCCCGACCCGAAACGTCACATATTCCTTTTCTCCAGAGCTACTGCCTGTCCCGCTGAGTTACTCCAGCATTTTGTGTCCATCTCAGGTATAGTACCGATCCACTCAACATACAGCATTAGATATTAGACAGTTCTCTGCAACTGTTACACCACCTTGCTGAAAAAAAAATATATTCTGCACACTGATAATTTTTCTTCTATCAGTCTGGTGTACTTGTATATGATTTCATTGCATTCATCTACAATGTACAATTATACATATCATATCCACCGGGTGGCGCCAGCAATGGCTGCCTCACCAATAGTGTCTCATCCATTCCTTCTTTGTCGTTTATAGTGACCTCATCACTTGGGTCGATTGGCACAAACGTTAATTTGTCACCTTGCAGATGCTGGCTTATAACAAAGATATGACACAAAGTACTGGAGTAACTCAATAGGTCAAGTAGCATCTCTGGGTGAAAAGGAGTCCATTAGGTGACGAAGGGTCCCGACCCAAAACGTCACCTATCCTTTTTCTTTTGAGATGCTGCCTGACCCACTGAATAATTCCAGCATTTTGTGTCTGTAATAAGGAGGAACGTCAGATGCTGATTTATACCAGAGATAGACACAAAGTGCTGGAGTAGCTCAGTCCAAGGAAGGGTCCCGACCTGAAACATCACCTATCCATTTTCTCCAGAGATGCTGCCTGACCCGCTGAGTTACTCCAGCGCTTTGAGTCTATCTTGGTACCACACCCAATTACTGGTTTCAATAGCTTTTAAATTTCTGTAGAAGTTAATTGTGAACAGGGGTTTGTTCTTGAAGACTGGTTCTCACTTTAATTAAACATAATTCTGCATAACAATCCACATAATTCTGTAAACTCCTGGATAATCTCCAAATCTAATGGCTAATCGGTTTCCCGAGTTCCACGTGTCAACTTGTTCTGGTAACCAGAGGAAATCTTGTCTTTGTCAGCTCATTCCAATTCCTCAAGGATGTTGAACACCTTCAATGGATCACTAGAATCCTTCTGTTTCATTTTAAGGGCTACAGGTTTTCTCCATGTAACCTGTGCTTACAATTTATAATCAAAGATTAGGCACAAAATGCTGGAGTAACTCAGCGGGTCAGGCAGTATTTCTGGAGATGGAATGGGTGACATGTTCCCAATGTTAGGGTAATCAGAACCAGGTTCCTCAGTTTAAAAATAAGAGGTAGGTAAGTTAGGACTGAGATGAGGAAAAATGTTTTCACCCAGAGAGTTGTGAACCTGTGGAATATTCCGCCACAGAAAGCAGTAGAGGCCAATTCACAGGATGTTTTCAAGAGTTAGATTATGCTCTTGGGGCTAACGGAATCAAGGAATATGAGGAGAAAGCAAGAATGGGGTATTGATTGTGGAAGATCAGCCGTGATCATATTGACTGGCGGTGCTGGCTTGAAGGGCCGAATGGCCTCCTCCTGCACCTATTGTCCATGTTTCTATGTAGAAGCTTTTAACTCCACATAATAATAATATAATAACAATATATTTTATTGTCATTGCACGTCAGTGCAACGAGATTTAGTGTGCAGCTCCACTGATGTACAAGAAAGGTAAATAAATACAATACATAAATAAGCAAGCTGAATTGATTGACGTGATCATCTGAGGTAGACTGTCCAAAGGGGTGGGTGGGGGGGGGCACTCATTAGGGCCGGTTCAGAGCCGCTATAGCTCTTGGGATAAATCTGTTCCTGAGTCTGGAGGTTCAGGCGTAGAAGGCCTTGTAACGTCTGCCGGAGGGAAGTAGTTGAAACAGACCGTGACAGGGGTGTGATGAGTCCTTATGGATGCTGAGGGCCTTCCTGAGGCACCACGTGTGGTAGATGCCCTCCAAGGCTGGTAGCTCTGTCCCGATGATCCGCCGCGCTCTGTTGACGACGCGCTGAAGAGCTCTCCTCTCAGCCTCCGTGCAGCTGAGATACCACACAGAGATTCCATACGTTAGTATGCTCTCTGTGGTGCAGCGGTAGAACGTTGTCAGCAGCTGTTGGGGCAGACCAGTCTTTTTTAATGTCCTCAGGAAGAACAGTCGTTGCTGTGCCTTCTTGACCAGCGCAGCGGTGTTTGTGGACCATGTGAGGTCTTCTGAAATGTGAGTGCCCAGGAACTTAAAGCTGGACACTCTCTCCACACTTTCCCCGTAAATGGAGATTGGGGCGTGTTCTCCAGTATGGGACCTCCTGAAGTCAATAATCAGCTCCTTGGTCTTGGAGGTGTTTAGTGCCAAGTTGTTATTGGCGCACCAGTCCGCCAGGTTGTGCACCTCCTCTCTGTAGTTTGTTTCATCACCGTTGGTGATCAGCCCAATCACTGTTGTGTCGTCTGCAAACTTCACGATGGAGTTGGTGTCGAATGCAGGGACACAGTCGTGAGTGAAGAGGGAGTAGAGCATGGGGCTTAGTACACAGTCCTGTGGTGTGCCGGTGCTCAGGGTGATGGTGGAGGACAGGTGCGGGCCCAGTCTCACTGCCTGCGGTCGCTCCGTGAGAAAGTTCAGGATCCAATCGCATATCGGCGAGCTGAGGCCTAGCTGGTGGAGTTTGGTGGTGAGCTTGGTGGGGATGACCGTATTGAATGCAGAGCTATAGTCAATGAAGAGCATCCTCACATACGTGCCCTGTCTGTCCAAGTGAGTCAGGACAGTGTGAAGGGCCAGAGAGATGGCATCCTCTGTCGATCTATTTGCCCTGTATGCAAATTGATGGGAGTCCAGTGAGGCAGAGATGCTGGATTTAATATGGGAGAGGACCAGCCTTTTGAAGCACTTCATAGGGATTGGAGTCAGGGCAACCGGCCGGTAGTCGTTGAGGTTGGTGATTTTGGACTTTTTCGGCACCGGCACTATGGTGGCTGTTTTCAGGCACTTGGGGACCGTTGCTAGAGAAAGAGACTGATTGAAGATTCTCGTGAATACCTCTGCCAGCTGTACACCACAGTCCTTTAGTACCCTTCCCTGTACTCCATCCGGGCCTGCAGCCTTGCGTGGATTGATCCTACGCAGAGCGCACTGTACCTCCTGAGTGCTCAGTGTTAAGGCCGTCGATATCAATATCACCATCGATATCACTCCTGCGACTCTCAATCTGAGGACGGGTCTCGACCTTGAAACGTCGCCCATTCCTTCTCTCCAGAGATGCTGCCCGTGTCACTGAGTTACTGCAGCATTTTGTAGTCTGGCCCCTTGAGGTTTTATCTCAGGTTTGCAGCCTCTGCAGCTGCTCTCATTGTCCTCCCCCACGTGGTGCAGGAGCAGCGGAGTCAAGGGGCACCCTCTGGTCCTCCGAGTTTACCGCCACCTGGCGGCGGGAGGCCGCAGTGCAGCTTCTCTGGTCCTCCAGCTGCAGTGCCAACTCGCGGCGGGAGGCCGCGGTGCAAGGGTACAAGGATGGAGTTAAAGGCAAAGACGGGACAGGAAAAGTGAAGAAAAACACCAGAATTAACGGGGCAGGAAGGGATAGGAGAGTAAGGCCAAGTGAAATAGGAATGGATGTGAAAGGTGAGAGGAGTAATGGATGAAAAGTATTATATATGAATGCACAAATAATAAGAAATGAAGTGGACGAGCTTGTGGCTCAGTTAGAAATTGTCAAGTATGATGTTGTGGGAATTACAGAGCCATGGCTGCAAGAGGGCCAGGGCTGGGAACTGAATGGTCAAGGGCATACGTACTATTGAAAAGACAGACAGGTGGGCAGAGGGGATGGGTAGCTCTGTTAGTAAGGATTGAAATTCAGACCCTTGCGAGGGATGACATGGAATCGGGAGATGTGGAGTCAGTATGGATAGGACTGAGGAATTGTACGGGTAAAAAGACTAATGGGAGTAATCTACAGGCCCCCAAACAGTAGCCTGGATAAAGGGTGCAAATTGAATCTAGCCACCAAACACGCTGGACTGGGCTCAAACAGTCCTGGGACGGCTGTAGGCTGGGACTCGGTAGGCCGAGGAGGGCAGAACTAGGCCAAACTGCATCAGGGAGGCCTAGACTAATATGATACGTTTTAATCTACAATTTGAGAGGGAGAAGGATAAATCCGAGGTGTCTGTATTATAGTTGAACAAAGGGGACTATGGAGCCATGAGGGAGGAGCCAGGAGCTGTCCAAAGTTGACTGAAAATATACCCTAGCAGGGATGACAGTGGAACAACAATGGCAGGTATTTCTGGGAATAATACAGAAGGTGCAGGTTCAGTTAATTCCTAGGAGGAAGAAAGGTTCCAAGGGGAGTAAGGGATGTCCTGGACAGTACAAAATAAAAAGAGAAGAAGTACAACGAAACAAAGATGAACGGGAAGCAGGAGGAATGGGTAATGTTTAAAGAGCAACAGAAGATAACCAAAAAGGCAAAATGGGGAGAAAAGATGAGGTACGAAGGCAAGCTAGCCAAGAATATAAAGGAGGGTAGTAAAAGCTTCTTTAGGGAAGTGAAGAGAAAGAAAAGTTGCCAAAGTTACCAAAGTGTACCTTGAATTTGTTCAACATTCTTCGGAACAGAATTGCTTCTACCAGATCCTCTTTCATTGAAGCCCTTAAATCTGATTTAATTATTTTCAGTGCGGAGAACAGTCTTTCCATGCCGACCTGAGTGGGAGGTATGGCTGTTACTATCATAGCTGCAAATGTTACTATTTCAGGTTGTAGGGATGACGGGGAATTATAGACCAGTTAGTCTGACAGTGGTGGTGGGAAGATGCTGGAGTCAATTATTAAAGTAGTAATAACGGCAAATTTTGGATAGCAGAGGAAAACATTAGTTAACACCAAAGTTGGACCCTTGACTGAAAAAGGTGAATTTATTATGGGGAACAAGGAAATGTCAGATGAGTTGAATAGGTACTTTGGATCCGTCTTCACTAAGCAGGACACCAACAATCTTCCTGATGTACTAGTGGGCAGAGGATCTGGTGTGTCAGGAACTGAAGGAAATCCACATTAGGCAGGAAATGGTGTTGGGTCGACTGATGTGACTGAAGGCTGATAAATCCCCAGGGCCTGATGGTCTGCATCCCAGGGTACTTAAGGAAGTGGCTCTAGAAATCGTGGACGCATTGGTGACCATATTCCAATATCCTATAGATTCAGCATCCGTTCCCGTGGATTAGAGTATTGCAAATGTTATCCCACTTTTTAAGAAAGGCGGGAGAGAGAAAACAGAGAATTATAGACCAGTTAGCCTGACATCGGTGGTGGGGAAGATGCTGTTCTATTTCCAAGGTCCTTGTGGCTTTACAATTAATTATTTGGTGGTTAAATGTAACTTGTTTCGCGTTGGTCTGTTGTTAATGGGGTTTCTGCCCCATAATTGACCCCCCAAAAAATATTAATTATTAAGGTGACAAGGAACCTTGAAATAGAAGTTGTTCCTGACTTTGGACCCGGGACCAAAGACATTTACAGATCCAGAGTGGAACCGGAGCAGATTCTCAGACACTGGTTTCCATCCCATGTTCCGAAGAAAAGGTAAAGTTTCCCGGTGAACCTATTCCCACTGAAGGTGTGGAGATGGGACTTGGTTTCCGCGCTGTAAAATGAGACTATTCCTGCCTCGTAACTGAGATAAACTCCCAGCCACTCTGGGATGGGATCGGTGAGGAAACGGGTTTTCCGAGAGGAGTTCACACGAAACTCGTCACCAACTTGCTCCACGGACCAGAGCCCAGTCACCTGCCTCAGGTTGATGTCTCTCTCCCTGACTAGAGACTCAGCGGCGACTCGCAGACACCAGCCCCAGTTCTCCATCACCTCCACCTCCCAGTAATGTCTCCCCGAGGTGAATCCCTCCGGCCCCAGCACACAAGGTCAGATTGTAAACCTCTTCCCGTTGTCAGGGACACTCCTCTCTGTCCCGGTCCACCTCACGCTCTTCCGACCCTCGGACACCTCGTGTTTCGAACACGCTGTTTCCAAGTCCAAGGTCACAGAGTCTGCGGGTGAACGGAGAGAGACAGAGAACCTCAGTGGGTGGGAAGGGATGAAGGAATGTAGGAGACAGTGGCCACGCACACACGCCCACACATACGCACACACACACACACACACACACACGCACACACACACACATCCACGCACACACACACACACACACACACGCACACACACACACACATATACCCCCACACACACACATGCACACACACACGCACACACACACACACACACAAACACACACACACACGCACACACACACACACATGCACACACACACACACACACACATACACACACACACACACACACATGCACACACACACACAGGCACATGCACACACGCACAAACACACACACACACACATATGCACACGCACGCACACACACACACACACACACACATATACACACACACACACACGCACACGCACACACACACACACACAATTCACGTATTGTCGATGCATGCAAAACCACGAGGCAAAAGATAGAATTAATGCCGTAGAAATTTCCCCAGATAACGGGAATCAATGGCCGGAGGGCAATTAAGGTGAGAGAAGGAAGCTTTAAATGGATCACAGGGGCAAGGTCTTCACATAAAGGTGTATGGAACGGCAGACTGAAGAACTGCCCAACAGTCACCCATGCTTTTTCGCCAGAGATGCTGCCTGACCTGCCGAGTTATTCCAGTACTTTGTGTGTCTAACCGGTATATGGAATCAGCCATTGGATAAGACAGGTACAATAACACATTTTCAATTATATTTAGACAATAGACAATAGACAACAGGTGCAGAGTAGGCCATTCGGCCCTTCGAGCCATTCAACGTGATCATGGCTAATCATCTCCAATCAGTACCCCGTTCCTGCCTTATCCCCATATCCCCTGCCTGCGCTATCTTCAAGAGCCCTATCTAGCTCTCTCTTGAAAGTATCCAGAGAACCAGCCTCCACCGCCCTCTGTGGCAGAGAATTCCACAGACTTACAACTCTCTGTACAGGGTACGTGGACAGGAACTCTCTTTGGACAGGGTACATGGACAGGAAAGGTTTAACAGGATATGGGGCCTAACCCGGGCAAATGGGACTGGCTTAGCATCAGTGAGTTCCTGTACTGCAATACTCCAGCACTCCACGACATTGAGGATCTGGGGGATTTGTCTGTGTGGCATTCTCAGTTTTATAACTTAGAGTAATGCTAACTGGGCAGATGATTATCACATGTACGTGGAGATTTGTGGGGTTGCTCTGCGTCTCTGTGCATTGTGAAATGTACGTAGCAGGTTGGTGGGTTAACAGTGCAGAGAGATGTAATTCTATGCCGAACAAATATTTGCTGAGCATACATGAGAAATTACACCTATGTTTGTTAAACACGGTTGCGGGAAACTGGGTGGAGATAATAAATGGTATGTATAGGAAGGAACTGCAGATGCTGGTTTAAACCGAAGATAGACAAAAAAAGTTGGAGTAACTCAGCAGGACAGGCAGCATCTCTCAGACTGAAGAATGGTTTCGACCCAAAACGTCACCCATCCCTTCTCTCCAGAGATAGTGCCTCTCCTGCTGAGTTTTTCCAGCTTTTAGTGTCTATAAATGGTGTATAAGTGTTATGTCCCGGGGATCCGTGACATGGTAGTGTTGTAATGTTAAGCATAAAACATAGTATTGGAGGAACTCAGCGTGTCAGGCAGCGTGTGAGGAGCGAATAGCCAGATGGCACTTTGGGTCTGGACACTTTTTCAGTTTGGATTCCAGGTTAGAGTGGGAAGTAAGGGTGGACATCTCAATAGACAATAGGTGCAGGAGTAGGCCATGCGGCCCTTCGAGCCAGCACCACCATTCAATGTGATCATGGCTGATCATCCACAATCAGTACCCCTTTCCTGCCGTCACCCCATATCCCCTGACTCAGCGACCTTCAAAAGTCCTTTCTAGCTATTTCTTGAAAGTTTCCAGAGAACCGGCCTCCACTGCCCTCTGATGCAGAGAATTCCACAGACTCACAACTCTCTGGGGAAAAAGTGTTTCCTTATCTCCATTCTAAATCGCATACCTCTTATTCTTAAACTGTGGCCCCTGGTTCCGGACTTCCCCAACATCGGGAACATGCTTCCTGCATCTAGCGTGTCCAAATCCTTAATAATCATATATGTTTCAATAAGAACCCCTCTCATCCTTCTAAATTGCAGAGTGTACTCGCGGCGGCTTTACCCGAAATCCTCCTTGAACACATCTGTGAGGGAACTTTTCAAGGAAGACAGGGCTGGGCATTTTACTGAATAGTGATACTTACTGAATTTGGTGCGTAGTCAATACTAATTAGTGCATGATGATAAGTACAAAGTACAGGCAGCATCTCTGGAGCAAATGGATGAGTGAGGTTTCAGTTCGGGACCCTTCTTTAGACTCAGTGCTGCCCGACTCGCTGAGTTACTCCAGCACTTTGTGTATACCTTCGCTATAAACCAGCATCTGCAGTTCCTTTCTACACACTAATTATGGCCTACCAAGTCTTAATGCACTGCCTCCCTGTTGCGGTTTCACAATTACTGTGAGGCTCACAAAGGGCAGATCAGAGTCAGCCAGCAAGGAGACTAATGGCCTAAGGCTCCATGCTGTCCCGGGGAGGGAGAGGAAATGATAAAGAGGAGGGGGTGGGGGGGGGGGGTTGGGGGGGTGAGTCGCTGGAGACGTCGGACGCGTGGAGCAAGGGCCGGTAGGAGGGAGACCTGTAGTAATGCCTCCAACACCTTCAAGGTTGGCTGCAGGAAGTGCCCAGGGACCCTAAAGATGTCCGGGCAATGAGAGGGATGTCAGTTCACGGGCCAATCTGGTTGAAGGTGACAGAGGAAGGCATTGCAGGAGCCTGGGATTTGCCTGGATTGGGAACTGCTCCAGTAAACAGCGCGTGCGGGCGGACCAGACTTTGGAAATGTCGCTAAAACATGGCGGCGGCTGCATGAGTAAATATGCAAAAATAATTTCACTGTACAGTTGCACATGTGACATATAAAGTACCATTGAGTGGGTGTAGGGCACAGATTTACATTGCTGGTAACATCAGTGCATTGTTATGATAATAACAGTTAACCCAATGGCATGAATATTTGACGGTACTGGGCCTGTACTCGCTGGAGTTTAGAGGAATAAGGGGGGACCTCATTAAAACTTCCTGAATAGTGAACGGCGTGGATAGAATGGATGTGGAAAGGATGTTTCCACGTGGGAGAGACTCAGAAGTCTCAGATTTAAAGGGCGTTTCTTTAGGAAGTAGATGAGGAGGAATTTATTTAGTTAAATCTGTGGACATTTTTACCACAGAAGGCACTAGAGGCCAAGTCAATGGACATTTTTTAAGGCAGAGATAGAGATCCTTGATTAGGAGGGATGTCAGGGGTTATGGGGAAAAGGCAGAAGAATGGGGTTTGCAGGGAGAGATACTGTAGATCAGCCATGATTGAATGATGGAGTAGACCTGATGGGCCGAATGGCCTAATTCTGCTCCTATCCCCTACGACCTTATGAACTTTTGATACCCAGTGAATTAATTGATTGGATTGAAGTTGCTTCACTGCTGCCCTGGGATTTGAATTCATGTGTGAAGTTTATGAAGTGTGAATGTGTACAGGTGTGGTTCCCTCATGAAGTGAGTTTAGGTTGTGTTGTGTTCATGGACCTGACGTCGCCCACTGACAATTTGACAGTCATGTTTCCATGCAGGTTTGTTTTGGGACTAGGATAAATATTTAATTTAATCTAACAAAAAAAAGCTTTTCACTTCACACGTGAAAATAATAAACTAATCTAAATTAATTGTACCTATATCCATTATGTTTTGTCTTCTTTGCATTTCATTGGTGCACACAGATCTCTAATATGTATGTAGCAATGGATGAATTTGTCTCAATGTTACCTCGCTTAATGATGCCAAACATTTTCTCAAAGGTACGTTCAACAAAAACGGGTGATCGAATGTTTCAACCGGCATTCTGCTACCGACAATGTATGCGCCCCACATCCAACCCTGCGAATATTAGATAGTTAGTTTTAATATTAACGTCAACACCTTTGTGAATTATTCCACTACATCGTGCAGGGTTTCAATAAAGAATACATCCTACCTTCGCTTCCGACCAGCTACTTCCTGAAATAAATACAACACAAAATCTCAATTGATTGTGACAACCTTCCACATCCCAACAGCAGAATCCCCCCCACTCCCCACCCCTCAACCCCCCTCCTCCCACCTTTTAGTTTAGTTTAGAGATACAGTGCGGAAACAGGCACTTCGGCCCACCGGGTCCGCGCCTACCAGCGAGCCCCTCACACTTTAACACTATCCTACACCCACAAGAGACAATTTTCATATTTACCAACCCAATTAACCCACAAACCTGTACTTCTTCTTTGGAGTGTGGGAGGAAACTGAAGATCTCGGAGAAAACCCACACAGGTCACGGGGAGAACGTACAAACTCCGTACAGACAGCACCCGTAGTCGGGATCGAACCCGGGTCTCCGATGCTGCATTCACAGCAACTCTACCACTGCGTCGCCGTGACCGACCTCTCCAAATCGTTTGACAGTCTGCCGAAAATCCCCAACTATTAGGGAAGAAGAAAGTTCAGTAAAGATGTAGAACCACGGGAGAAAGTGCAAAGTAGAAGAGCACTGTGGTATATGAAAGGATGCAAGTAAAGGAGAATACTGCAAATACTGAACTCATTTACCGTATTAAATGAAATGCATGATTTGATGGTGAATCTTACATTTGGAAAAACATGTCTTAAGATGCTTATCGGGAAATCATATCTGTTTGTGACAAGACCAAAACTCAAAGCCACAATTAAATCTTAGAGGACCTTCAGTGGAGAGGACATGGAACGTTTTAGTAAACAGGCTGTGACTGCATTATCATTGACCTAAAGTGATATGTGACCTCTCACCTGGAGTAATGTCACACCATTTACTTGACCCAGTTGTTTCTGTAAAATTGGGAGTTCCTGCTGCATAAGATTCAAACACACTTGAATCTCTTGAATATTTTTCTCCATTGTATTTAGAATCATCTCTTTCTCATCGCTGAGATATTTAAGTAGGCGTTGTTCTCTATGGAAGAGAATCTGGTGCAGTTCAGCAAACAGGGAGCTGTTGTGGGACTGCAGATACTGTGACTGTTCCTGGCAAAGGAAAGACAGATATTATTACAATGCAATACGGATAATAAATCTGTTCTAGATTTCGACTCTATTCAAAAACCAAAATAAATAAACTTTTCCCCAATGTCTCACCCATTTGTGATAAATGTAAGTCTCAAGAAGCTACCATAGCGCACTCTTTTGTTTTTTTGTATAAAAATCCAAAAATTCTGCAACAGAATATTTGAAATCTTCACAAAATTATTTAAAATAAAACTTGTATCAAAAGCAGAATGGATTATTTTTGGAATAACGGAAGGTAACCCCGAACTAAACGTGTTTCAAAAGAACCTACTTAATTACGGGCTAATAATGGGAAAAAAGCTTATTCTCAAATTCTGGAAAAATGCTCCTATACCAACAATAAAAATGTGGATCTCAAACATGTTCGAAACATTACACCTGGAAGAGATGAGACTCCTAGCAGGCAAAGCAGACCACTTCCAAAAGACGTGGTCTGCATTTATGGAACTACTACAAGCATAAGGTGCAATAGTAATTTAAAAAATAAATGGTGCCAGGATCTGGTAACGGGGGGGAGGGGGGTAAAAAATACGCTTGGTATACTCTTGTTTGCGGAGTTTTGTGTTATAATAGAGCGATTGTTTCTCTTTTTTTCCCCCTTTCTTTTCTAGGGTCTATTTCCTTTCTTTACTTCCTTCTCTAACTTCTTTTCTAAGGGGCTTTCTTTTCCCAACACTTTCCTGCACCTTCATGACTCTTTTTTCCTTTCCTTCTTTTATTTCTATCTTTCTTAAAGCTCAAACAATGAAGTGGTACAACAAATGTAATAAGATATATGTGATGTGTATTACTGTACTTTACTGTACTTCTAATAAAAATATTAAAACATAAAAATAAAAAGATTTCGACTCTGGAAGGAGGAGACCTTACCAGAACTCCACAGATCTTTTGCTTCTGTTGCTGTTCCATTTGTTCCAACGCCAATTTATTTTGAGTGAGAGATTCTAAGGAAGATTTGATCTCAGCCTTAGATTGGAATTGT
This sequence comes from Amblyraja radiata, assembly GCF_010909765.2. Lineage (NCBI taxonomy): Eukaryota > Metazoa > Chordata > Chondrichthyes > Rajiformes > Rajidae > Amblyraja > Amblyraja radiata. The sequence goes on from NC_045971.1 coordinate 44,657,134, forward strand.
GAAAAATAGAATCAGTTACAAACATTGTCATGAAACAGGGAAGTGATCACAATCCGATTTATTTTACCTTGTAGATTTCACCAGCTTCATCGACCGGCATGAAGCTGTGAGACTTGTGTTCCCGCCCAGCTGAACAAACCACACAGATCAGTTTCTTGTCCGTTTCACAAAACAGCTTCAGTTGCTCCTGATGTTTCTCGCAGTGAAGTTTACTTTCCTTCTCTTTGAGATGCAGGTTCAGTGTTCGAGCTTTCTCAGCCAGACTCGCCAAGGCCCGACTAACCCTGAGGGTGCGCTCTGCAAATACCTCTTTACATTCCGGACAGGAGTTTCTATCTTCATGTTCCCATAACTGCGTGATACAGGAGCGGCAGAAGTTGTGGCCGCAGTCTGGTGACACCGGATCGGTGAATAAGTCTAAACAGATGGGACAAATGAGATCTTCCCTTAATCTCTCAAGCTGTTGTTTTGAAGCCATGTTGATTCGAGACAGGGGGGATGTCGGGGCTACCTGAAGATGGTTGGTCTTAAAACTGAAGGGATAAAAAATCGTCTTGAGACTTGGCCCTAACATGGACCAAAGAACTGAATTCAAGTCTTGAGGCGATACATGCTGGGATGCATCACCTGACAGTCCTGACTGAAGACGATTGCAAATATCTCAGTCATGCCAATACTACATTTCACCCATTATTAATCAATAATCAATACATACGAGGGAACCGATAAGAATGAACGTTCCAACAAACCAATCAGTTTCAGATGTAAGAAAGAACTGCAGATGCCGGATAAAATCGAAGGTAGACACAAAATGATGGAGAAATTTAGCGGGTGGGGCAGCATCTATGGAGAGAAGGAATGGGTGGCGTTTTGAGTCGAGATCCTTCTATGGGTCTCGTCCCAAAACGTCACCCATTCCTTCTCTCCATAGATGCTGCGTCACCCGCTGAGTTACTCCAGCATTTTGTGTCTACCTTCAATCAGTTTCAAGATTGCTTTAGTTCCTTTGGTGCTCGATCAATATCGTACGTTGAGCTGCTGGTCAGTGAGGTTCACGAACATAGAAATGTGTTGCATCTCCGCACGGCTCCCCACGGCTTCAAGACTCAACGATAGATTCAATATTTTCACGTAATTAACAAACCTGCCTTGCATTCTCGGCATTCAGCTTACCCCTCCTTTAGTAATTTCCAAATCATCCGCTCCACTTTTTCTGCACCACCACATGGTCACGTTTACCGGGGTTTTATTTTGCCAGTCGGCTCTTGCAACCTTCAAACCGAGTCAGCGGACTTTAGGACCCGGGGAAGCCCGGAGCTCAGGACCCGCCGCCCGCGGCGATCGTTTCAATCTTTATATTTTCACCAAAGTAATTTCTGTTCCTTTGCCGGACGCGGTTAACGTGTTAAAATGAACGGATCGACGGACAGATAGCTCTGATTTCAGTTGCTGTTTATTTCACTCTTCCCACATTTACATTCCCTCTGGTTTTATTTCCGCGCTCACTGGGGTTTGTTTCACGACGCGGAATTTGTGGATTAAATGGGAGCCGTTCGTTCAGCGCCGACCTGTTGTCCACCGGGTTTCTGCCCCAGAGTACCTGAGCCCCGCTCCTGACGCCGGTCCCGGGACCCGACCCTTTTACATATCAGCAGCGGAAACGGGAGCAGATTCTCATCTCATCTCAAGGTTAACATTTCCCCATGAATTTATTCCCAGTGAAGGTGTGGAGATGGGGCTATGTGTCCGCGTCGTAAAATGAACTGTCCGGGACTCGTAACTGAGATAAACACCCACCCTTCCGGGGATGCGACGGGCGCGGAGACGGGATTGAGTGGAGGTGAGTGCATTAAACACATCATCCCATCGCCTGATGCTCCAGACTCCAGTCTCCGGGGTCAGTGTGCCTGGTCTCTTCCTCTCCACAGACTCTGCTGCGACTCCCAGACTCCAGCCCCGACTCCCCGCCACCTCCACCTCCCAGTAATGTCTCCCCGATGTGAATCCCTCCGATCCCAGCGCACACCTCCCACCTTTTGGGGTTGGTTTTCTTAGTTGATTGCTTATTCCGGAGATATAGCACAAGTACTTTGTGTTTTAATTGTAATTTAACATCTAGCCGAGCAAGTGTCTGCCGTGAACAGAGCAGCTGACAACTAGGGAAAGTCCATGTGACAGCTTGAAAAGACAGCCGGCAGGAGGAAATGGACACCACTGGAGCTGTTATGGGTTAGCACCTCATTGTAGCAGTGGTGTAGTTTAGGGTTAGGGTTAGGGATTGTTAGGGACCTTAATTAAAGTGTCCATTATTCATATCACTCTTTGTATCGAACTAACACAGAGCGACTTTTAATGTAACTGAACAAATAAATGATATCAACATGACCTTGTGGAATACCACAGGACATTTCACACAACGCTCTGGTCAATAAATACAGGTGATCGAATTTTGCAACTTCCGGTGCCCCATCTGCCACTGACAACGTGTGTTCCTCATCACTAACCCTGTAAATATAAGCAGCTGGGTTACAAAATGAACTACAGCGATCTTCTGAGTTATTTTATAAAATTATGTATGGTTTCAGATAAGAACACCTCCTCTTCCGACTAATTTCCTCCTGAAATCAAACAAACACAATGTTTTATTGATTTACACTGACCATACACAACCGAACAGTATTTTCTATTAACTGTTGCAAGCTGCTGGAACTTCTCCAGTAACAGTGGAATTTTACACGTTTACACTGGAATTTAGTAGGATGAGAGGGGATCTTATTGAAACCTATAATATTATTAAGAGTTTAGACACGCCAGAGGCAGGAAACACGTTCCCGATGTTGGGGGAGTCCAGAACCAGGGGCCATAGTTTAAGAATAAGCGGTTGGCCATTTAGAACGGAGATGAGGAAACACTTTTTCACACAGAGAGTTGTGGGTCTGTGGAATTCTGTGCCTCAGATGGCAGTGGAGGCCGTTTCGCTGGAAACTTTCAAGAGAGAGCTGGATAGGGCTCTTAAAGATAACGGAGTCAGGGGATATGGGGAGAAGGCAGGAACGGGGTACTGATTCGGGATGATCAGCCATGCTCACAGTCGATGGCGGTGCTGGCTTGAAGGGTCGCATGGTCTACTCATGCACCTATTGTCTATTGTCTATTATGGTTGAGTCTTGAAGCCGTGGGGAGCCGGGCGAAGATGTAACAGATTTCTATATTCACAAACTTCACTGACCAGCAGCGCAACGCACGATATTGATCGAGCACCAAAGGAACTAAAGCAATCCTGAAACTGATTGAGTGACGTTTTGGGTCGTCATTAGAAGATGCTGGATAAAATCGAACGTAGACACAAAATGCTGGAGTAAGTCTTAGAAGGGTCTCGACCGAAAACATCATCCGTTCCTTCTCTCCATAGATGCTGCCTCACCCGCTGAGTTACTCCAGCATTTTGTGCCCAGCTTCAATGTTGTCCAACATCTGCAGTTCTTTCTTACATCTGAAACAGATTGGTTTGTTGGAACGTTCATTCTTATCGGTTCCCTCGCATGTATTGATTATTGATTAATATTGGGTGAAATGTAGTGTTGACTTGACTGAGATATTTACAATCGTCTTCAGTCAGTTCTATCAGGTGATGCATCCCAGCATATATCGCCTCAGGATTTGAATTCAATTCTTTGGTCCATGGTAGAGCCAAGTCCACCCCAACCCCACCCCACCCACGTCACACTAGCTTCTCGTTTTCACCGTACAAACAGCTAACAATAGCTTGTTTCCTTTTATCATCGGTACTTTGTTTGCATATCTTTTATTCATTGTTCTTTATTTCTCCACATCATTCTCTATATCTCTCCTTTCCCTTATCCCTAAACAGTCTGAAGAAGGATCTCGACCTGAAACCTCGCCCAATCCTTCTCTCCAGAGATGCTGCCTGACCCGCTGAGTCACTCCAGCCAATTTTGTCTATCTTCGGTTTAAACCAACATCTGCAGTTCCTTCCTACACATCTTCATTGTTCATTCACATAAAGCCCAGCGGTATGAATATTGATTGCTGTAATTTCATGTAACCCTTGCATTCCCTCTCTCTCCATTCTTTTTCCACCTTAGAGAGTCTTGCTAGTTTCACTGTTTGTATCCCTTCATTATCACCTCTTCCACGGCCAACAATGGACCATTGTGGGCTCAACCTTTCTTGACTCATCGGTGTCGGCTGTGATTTGTTCTGTACGTCTAGTTTCCCTCAACCGACTCTCATTCTGAAGAAGCCCCAGTCTAATTCCACTGGTGGGCCCAGTCCAGAACAAGGGAGACCTGATCATATGTTGGAGCCTTCAGTACAGGACCTGAGTACTTAACTACAAAGTTACAGTCGTACCTAGTACTAAATAACATTGATACAGGGGTGAAGCCAGCGAGCTTTGTCAAACAAGGGATGTGGAAATCAGAACCGCTTCCACTGGAAGGTGAACATTCCAGATCTGGTTTTCTGCTGTAAAATTGCTGTAAAAACGCAATGTTCTTTCCAAATCCACGAGTTTATGACAGAAAATATTACATTGAGCCGTTCTCAATCCATATTTCACCATTGTTTCAATTTGTTCCCAGCCTTAGTTTTGTTTAGTTTAGAAATACAGCGTGGAAACAGGCCATTCGGCCCAACGCACATTAACACTAACATACACACAACCCACAGGGGACAATGTTTTATATCAAACGTGTACGTCTTTGGAGTGTGGGAGGAGACCGAAGATCTCGAAGAAACCCACGCAGGTCACGGGCAGAACGTATAAATTCCGTAATCGGGATCGAACCCGGGTCTCCGGCGCAAGCATTTGCTGGCCTGTAAGTCTCACTCGGGCTCTGTATAACTCCATTGTCTATTGTTCTCTCAGCCTCCACCACCCCTTGCAGCATGCTCCAAGTATTCATCTCTCTCTGTGTAAAAATAACTTGCCCCGCTGTGAGCACTTCTAAATCTTTCTTCTCTCACCTTAATTGCCCTCCGGCCATTGATTCCCGTTCCCTGGTGAAAATTCTACGGCATTAATTCCATTATTTGCCTCATGATTTCACATGCATCTACAATACATGAATTGTGTGGGTGCGTGTGTGTGTGTATGCGCGCGTGTGTGTGTGTGTGTATGCGCGTGTGTGCGTGCGTGTGTGTGCCCGTGTGTGTGTGTGTGTGTGTGTGTGTGTGTGTGTGTGCGTGTGTGTGCGTGTGTGTCCGTGTGCGTGCGTGTGTGTGTGGGTGTGTGAGTGTGTAGGCGCGCGCGCGCGCGTGTGTGTGTGTGTGGCGTGTGTGTGTGCGCGCGCGTGTGAGTGTGTATGTGTGTGTGGGCGTGTGGGCGCGTATGTGTGGCCACTGTCTCCTACACTCCTTCATCCCTCCCCACCAACTGAGGTTCTCTGTCTCTCTCCGTTCACCCGCAGACTCTGTGACCTTGGACTTGGAAACAGCGTGTTGGGAATTCGAGGTGTCCGAGGATCGGAAGAGCGTGAGGTGGACCGGGACACAGAGGAGTCTCCCTGACAACGGCAAGCAGTTTACAATCTGGCCTTGTGTGCTGGGATCGGAGGGATTCACCTCGGGGAGACATTACTGGGAGGTGGAGGTGACGGAGAACTGGGGCTGGTGTGTGGGAGTCGCCGCTGAGTCTCTAGTCAGGGAGAGAGACATCAACCTGAGGCAGGTGACTGGGCTCTGGTCCGTGGAGCAAGTTGGCGACGAGTTTCGTGTGAACTCTTCTCCGAAACCCCGTCTCCTCACCGATCCCATCCCAGAGCGGCTGGGAGTTTATCTCAGTTATGAGGCAGGGATAGTCTCATTTTACAGCGCGGACACCAAGTCCCATCTCCACACCTTCAGCGGGAAACTTTACCCTTTCTTCTGGACTTGGGATGGAAACCAGTGTCTGAGAATCTGCTCCGGTTCCACTCTGGATTTGTAAATGTCTTTGGTCCCGGGTCCAAAGTCAGGAACAACTTCTATTTCAAGGTCCAATAGACAATAGGTGCATTAGGCCAACACCGCTATTCAATGTGATCATGGCTGATCATCCCCAATTCCCGTTCCTGCCTTCTCCCCGTATCCCCTGACTCCGCTATCTTTAACAGCCCTATCTAGCTCTCTCTTGAAAGTATCCAGAGAACCGGCCTCGATCACCCTCTGAGGCAGAGATTTTCACTCACACTCTGTGAGAAAAAGTGTTTGCCCATCCCCGTTCTACACGGCGAACCCCTTATTCGTAAACAGTGGCCGCTGGTTCTGGACTAACCCAATGTCGGGAACATGTTTCTTACCTCTAGTGTGTCCAAACCCTTAATAATCTTAGAGGTTTCAATAAGATACCCTCTCATCCTTCGAAACTCCAGAGTGTACAAGCCCAGCTGCTCCATTCTCTCAGCATATGACAGTCCCGCCATTCCGGGAATTAACCGTATAAAAGTTACACAAAAATGCTGGAGAAACTCAGCGGGTGCAGCAGCATCTATGGAGCGAAGAAAATAGCTGACGTTTCGGGCCGAAACCCTTCTTCAGACATATGGACTTAGGATGGAACGTATTGACGTATAAACCTACGCTGCACTCCCTCAATAGCAAGAATGTCCTTCCTCAAATTAGGGGACCAAAACTGCACACAATACTCCAGGTGTGGTCTCACTAGGGCCCTGTACAACTGCCGAAGGACACCTTTGCTCCGATACTCAACTCCTTGTGACATTAACAATGAATAATTTTGGGGGTCAAATTTGGGCCAGAAACCCCATTCGCAACAGATTGACACGAAACAAGTTACATTTAACCACCAAATTATAAATTGTAAAGCCACAAGGAACTTGGAAATAGAATTGGTCAAAAAAAAGGCATGGACATTTAACAGAATTAGGGTATATCAATGCAATAATGTTTTACTGTATCTCCACCGCCTCGATCAACTCAGACTTGTAGTTAACTACTACTCTTTTCACAGATACTGCCTGGCCTACAGATTTTTTGTATCATTGTTTGCTTTTCTTTCAGATTTGTGACACCCACAGTATTTCTTCGAGTTTTATAGCCCCTACAATAAATCATTATTACGAAAAATCTGAAGGGAATATGAAATGTGCGCAGATTCAGATTGGGACGGGGAGATCTTCCTGTAGCCTTCCTGGAGCTATGCAATCGAAATGTAGTAGCCTACACCCTGCCTGGAATGCTAAGTTACGGCTAATGAAATACTTCTGAAATATTAACTTTTTGTGTAGGAGTGTCCAAAAATGGCAATGAGAAAAAATAAACAGGTAATGTCTCCCAGAATTAGGCAAGACATCGGTTAGAATGTCCCCAATCATATTCATTTTTATATTCCAACAAAAATCCGACTTCTCATTAGCTATTGAAAGCTGAACCTTCTCGCAAAATGTAACAATGAGTTTACAGCTGCTAATTAAACTAATTAACCTTTGATTAAACCCTTGAAACCTGATTCCAATTAAACAATTATTCAAATTTTCCAATTAAAGTTGAAATGGCCACACCCATCAGATGATGCAACATTTTTCTTTAATAGTGAAGCTTTTATTTCGTAATCAAATGAATATTGCTATGTTTAAGTGTTACCTCATTCTTTCAATAGTCCAGGCGAACCTTTCTGTGTTTTCAGTACAAACATACTGAAAGACAAGTGACCTTTATTAAGTGTCCACTCGATCCATTGCAGTATTCTTGCCTTTGATTAGGAAGAGTTGGTTGCTGCTCCCTGTATTGTCGTGCAGTACTGAGAGTGCTGCATTATGGCCATCACAATCATATCCCGATTGCCTGTTCAGGGAGATGTGAAAGATTTTGTTTTGCCCCCTTATCAAACAAAGCAGTAATTCTACTCAGTAACTAAAAGGAAAAGGGGAGATGCAGCGAGACCTGGGTGTCATGGTACACCAGTCATTGAAAGTGGGCATGCAGGTGCAGCAGGCAGTGAAGAAAGCGAATGGTATGTTAGCTTTCATAGCAAAAGGATTTGAGTATAGGAGCAGGGAGGTTCTACTGCAGTTGTACAGGGTCTTGGTGAGACCACACCTGGAGTATTGCGTACAGTTTTGGTCTCCAAATCTGAGGAAGGACATTATTGCCATAGAGGGAGTGCAGAGAAGGTTCACCAGACTGATTCCTGGGATGTCAGGACTGTCTTATGAAGAAAGACTGGATAGACTTGGTTTATACTCTCTAGAATTTAGGAGATTGAGAGGGGATCTTATAGAAACTTACAAAATTCTTAAGGGGTTGGACAGGCTAGATGCAGGAAGATTGCTCCCGATGTTGGGGAAGTCCAGGACAAGGGGTCACAGCTTAAGGATAAGGGGGAAATCCTTTAAAACCGAGATGAGAAGAACTTTTTTCACACAGAGAGTGGTGAATCTCTGGAACTCCCTGCCACAGAGGGTAGTCGAGGCCAGTTCATTGGCTATATTTAAGAGGGAGTTAGATGTGGCCCTTGTGGCTAAGGGGATCAGAGGGTATGGAGAGAAGGCAGGTGCGGGATACTGAGTTGGATGATCAGCCATGATCATATTGAATGGCGGTGCAGGCTCGAAGGGCCGAATGGCCTACTCCTGCACCTAATTTCTATGTTTCTATGTTTCTATGTAACTAGGGTAATATTCACTGAATCAATCACTGAAGCAGTTTAGCTGCCCAATGTTCAGTGGGTGATGGATTCATGGAACGAGCTGCCAGGGGAGGTATTTGAGGCAGGTACAATAACAACATTTAAAAGGCACCTGGACAGGTACATGGATAGGAAAGGTTTGGATGGCTCTGGACTAAATAGGACAAGTTTAGATGGGAATCTTGGTCAGAGTTGGGCCAAGGAGCATGTTCATTGATAACTGAGCTTTACAGTTAGACCTTGGGAAATGTTGATCACTTCTTGTAACTCGGGAGCGATCTCTCCGAAAATCAGACATCTCTGATGAAATTTACCATTGTCTTCAATGTATTAGCACAGCCTTTGGTCAATTGTGAAGGTTCTTTGTGATCGAGCCCTTAGACCTGGAAAAAGCTGCCACTCCGCAGTGATCCCTTGCATATTTTGCAAACTGGGATATAGATCATCAGATGTTTAAGATGTATCAGGTTTCAGACTCATTAACCTATACAATACCTTTTATTATTAACATCCTCCTCTTACTTCCTCATCTTCACTGGCCTCTTGGTTGTTCAGCATGCCAAGGATGTTGGTGCCTTCTGTGAATATAGCTTGCTACACAAACAAGACACATTCACTAGGATTGGTACACCAATAATGGGATTTCAAACTGAAACGTCACATGTGCATGTTCTACGATGATGCTGCCTGACTTGCTGAGTTACTCCAGCACTTTGTCCTTTTGTGTATTAACCAGCAGCTGCAGTTCTTTGTTTCTACAATCAATGGAATGACTGCCTTAACAGAATAGATGTACAGAGTGAATTTGTGGTCCAAGTCTACAACTAGCAAGTGGCATTACAATGGGTTTGTGTAATCCAAATTACATGTGGAGTTCCCCAGGGCTCCATTCTGGGGCCTCTTCTGTTTAACATCTACATGCTTCCACTGGCTCAGATCATGAAAAACATCAAAATATTTTACCATAGTTACGCAGACGACACACAAATCTACATAACAATATCACCAGGAGACTATAATCCAATACAAGCACTGAGTAGATGCATTGAGCAAATCAACGATTGGATGAACCAGAATTTTCTCCAATTAAACAAAGAAAAAACTGAAATAATTGGAGTCAAGGAAGAACGAGTAAAAGTTAGCATCCAGCTTCAAATGGTAATGCTAAAAACAACAAACCAAGCCAGAAACCTAGTAGTCATGGACTCAGACCTGAACTTCAACAGCCACATAAAAACAGTCACAAAGTCAGCCTACTATCACCTAAAGAATATATCAAGGATTAAAGGACTTGTGTCTCAGCAGGATTTGGAAAAACTTGTCCATGCATTTATCTTCAGCAGGCTCGACTACTCTAACAGTGTCTTTACAGGTCTCCCTAAAAAGTCGATCAGACAGCTGCAGTTAATTCAGAACGCTGCTGCTCGAGTCCTCACTAAGACCAAAAAAGTAGATCACATTACTCCAGTTCTGAGGTCTTTACACTGGCTTCCTGTCTGTCAAAGAATTGATTTCAAAATACTACTGTTGATTTACAAAGCACTGAATGGTTTAGGGCCAAAATACATTTCTGATCTTCTGCTTAGCTACGAACCACCCAGACCTCTCAGATCGTCTGGGACAGGTCTGCTCTGTGTCCCCAGAGTCAGAACTAAACATGGAGAGGCAGCATTTAGTTTTTATGCACCACATATCTGGAACAAACTCCCAGAAAACTGCAGGTCTGCTGCAACTCTCAGCTCTTTTAAATCTAGACTGAAGACTTTTCTGTTTGCCGCTGCCTTTCAGTAAACAATACAATTTATTAATTACCTATATTGCACTGTAACTTCTATTCCTGGTTTTATTCTATTTTAAATATTTTATTTGATTGCTTTTAATTTTGTAATTATTTTATCTGAATAATCGTTTTACATCTAAATGTCATTTTATATGTGTTTCTTTCCAATGCTTTTAATGTTTTATGTAAAGCACTTTGAATTACCTTGTTGTTGAAAGGTGCTATACAAATAAACTTGCCTAGCCTTGTAGTAAATGAAGGCATATGGTATGATTGTTTTCATAGGTCAGGGCATTGAGTATCTTCTTCTTGTATAGGGCATGCACAGCCCAAAGCTGTTAAACAACTTGTTATGTTTGATCGTCTGTTTGTGCACGCCAGGTTGATTGCATTCGTCGAAACGGTGGATCTCGTGAAGATTGCAATCTCCTACCCTAGGCATTGGGTATAAGAGTCCGGAAGTCATGATGCAGCTTTATAGGACTTTGGTTTTGCTGAATTTGGAGTCAATCTCAAAAAGCTGCAGTAACTCAGCGGGTCAGGCAGCATCTCTGGGGAAAAGCAATACACAACATTTTGGGTTGAGACCATTCTTCAGACTCATTTCTCATTTACAGTGTTGCCTGCAGTGCTGGTTGTCCCATTCCAAGAAGGATTTGGAGGCTTTGGAAAGGGTGCAGAGGTAGTTTACCAGAATAATGCCTGGATTAGAGGGTATTAGCTACAGGGAAAGGTTGGACACTTAGATTGTTTTCTCTGGAAAGTCAGAGGATGCGGGGTGACTGGTTAGAAGTAAATAAAATTATGTGAGGGACATAGATGAGGTAGACAGTCCAAACCTACTTCCTGGGTGAAAATATTAAATAAGAGAATTCTTTGCTTTTAGGTCATAAATGATTGTAGTAGAATTCGGCCATTCAGCCCATCAAGTCTACTCCGCCATTCAATCATGGCTGATCTATCTCTCCCATCTTTAAGGTGATAGGGGGTAAAGTTTAAAGGAGATGTGTGGGAGCCCCTGGAGCTTGCTGGGGGTGCAGGCCGGTACAATTGTGCCATTTAAGAGACTTGTAGATGAGCATTTTGTTCTACAGTGATTGGAGGGATATGAATTATGTGCAGGTAGATAAGGGTATGTCTTGGCATCATGTTCAGCACAGACAGTGGGCTGAAGAGCCAGGTCCTGTGCTGTAGTGTTCTTTGTTCTATGTAATCAATGCCTTGCCAGCAAAACCATATATTTAATAACTTAGTGGGACAATAATTAAAAGACTGAAATAATGTGCAACGCCCACAACTTGCTTGAAACTTATCTGCATCAAGATTACATCCATTGTGGAGAGTCAAGTTCCAACTGAATACCAGTTAGTTAGTTTAGTTTATTGTCATGTGTAAAGCTTTTGTTGCGAGCAAACTCATCAGCGGAAAGACAATACATGATTACAATCGAGCCATCAACAGTGTACAGATGCATGTTAAAGGGAATAATGTGAATCATCTTTAGTGCAAGATATAGTCCGATTAAAGATAGTGCAAGAGTCTCCAATGAGGTAGATAGTATATCAGGACTGCTCTCTAATTGTTGGTAGGATGGTTCAGTTGCCTGATAACAGCTGGAAAGAAACTGACAAATCTTATAGAATTTTTCGAGGATGTAACTAGTAGAGTGGATAAGGGAGAACCAGTGAATGTGTTATATTTGGACTTTCAGAAGGCTTTCGACAAGGTCCCACATAAGAGATTAGTACACAAACTTAAAGCACACGGTATTGGAGGTTCAGTATTGATGTGGATAGAGAACTGGCTGGCAGACAGGAAGCAAAGAGTAGGAGTAAACGGGTCCTTTTCACAATGGCAGGCAGTGACTAGTGGGGTACCGCAAGGCTCAGTGCTGGGACACAGCTATTTATGATATATATTAATGATTTGGATGAGGGAATTGAATGCAACATCTCCAAGTGTGCAGATGACACGAAGCTGGGGGGCAGTGTTAGTTGTGTGGAGGATGCTAGGAGGCTGCAAGGTGACTTGGATAGGCTGGGTGAGTGGGCAAATGCATGGCAGATGCAGTATAATGTGGATACATGTGAGGTTATCCACTTTGGTGGTAAAAACAGGAAAGTAGGCTATTGCCTGAATGGTGGCCGATTAGGAAAGGGGGAGATGCAACGAGACCTGGGTGTCATGGTACACCAGTCATTAAAAGTAGGCATGCAGGTGCAGCAGGCAGTGAAGAAGGCGAATGGTATGTTAGCATTCATAGCAAAAGGATTTGAGTATAGGAGCAAGGAGGTTCTACTGCAGTTGTACAGGGTCTTGGTGAGACCACACCTGGAGTATTGCGTACAGTTTTTGTCTCCTAATCTGAGGAAGGACATTCTTGCCATAGAGGGAGTACAGAGAAGGTTCACCAGACTGGTTCCTGGGATGTCAGGACTTTCATATGACGAAAGACTGGATAGACTCGGTTTGTACTTGCTAGAATTTAGAAGATTGAGGGGGGATCTTATAGAAACTTACAAAATTCTTAAGGGGTTGGACAGGCTAGATGCAGGAAGATTATTCCCGATGTTGGGGAAGTCCAGAACAAGAGGTCACAGTTTAAGGATCTCCATCTTTTAGGACCGAGATGAGGAAAACATTTTTCACACAGAGAGTGGTGAATCTCTGGAATTCTCTGCCACAGAAGGTAGTTGAGGCCAGTTCAGTGGCTATATTTAAGAGGGAGTTGGATGTGGCCCTTGTGGCTAAAGGGATCAGGGGGTATGGAGAGAAGGCAGGTACAGGATACTGAGTTGGATGATCAGCCATGGTGGTGCAGACTCGAAGGGCCGAATGGCCTACGCCTGCACCTATTTTCTATGTTTCTATGTTTCTATGTCTCTCAAACTGGAGGTGTGTGTTTACAAACTTCTATACCTTTTGCCTGATGGGAGAGGGGCGGAGTGGCTGGGTTGTGACATCCTTAATGCTAGTGGCCAGCATACTTGTGCTACCATAGAAGTGCAGTGGGTCAAGGTACTGCTAAATACCATTGGTAGCCACTATGCTAGAGACATTATGGCAGTGACATTATGGCAGTAAACATGTAACTTAATTTCAGGACCTCTTTTGGTCGCGATTTTTACTCAAATATAAATACAGGTGATAAAACAGTCAAAACGAATGTGATCCATTTTTACTTTTAATAAAAATTTTGTCAAACAAAATAATTTCCAAAAGTGCAGTTCTAAATTGTACCCTAATGGCAACATAACTAAGATGAAAGTAATAGATACATTATATTCTAATTACTCAGTGTTTCCTTAAATATGCAGCACCACTTTAAATGTACAAATGCATTTCCAAGCAGAAATATAATCTCTCAATATAATTTCTCTCTGACATCCTAACTCCCAAGGAGCAGAGTTAAATAACATTGGTTAACACCACAAAAATATACCTAATTTAGCATTTAGAGCTTTAATATAACTGGTTTATATAACACATGGGGCTCATGTTGTCGACCTCCAGATGGTGAGCCCTGTCAACTGAGCTCAGTCGCCGCAGCTCGGCGCCAACCAGGAGCATGTGCCCTTTTTAGGGCGGGCATCTACAGATGTCGAACCGGATGGAATCACCCTGCTGCAGCTGAATGCGGAAAACCTCACCGAGGCCAAGACTACCATCATTGAACATCTGCTACAGACCCACAAAGTCATTGCAATCCTGCTTCAAGAGACTCACAAAAGTGATCGCTCCCATCTGAAAATCATTGGTTATACCCTGGCCGCCTGCACCAAGAGCGACACCCACGGGATTGCCATTTTTGTAAGGAACACGGCAAAATGGAAAGCGATTGCAGTTTCCCCTTCTGACTCCAACATGGAATGGGCAGCAACGCAAGTCGAAGGTGTCACGGTCATCAATGTGTACAAGCCACCTTCTACCAAGCTCCACAAAGACTCCATCCCCACCTTTGGTTCGTCCTGCATCTACACCGGAGACTTTACCTGCCACAGCACCACCTGGGGCTATCGTTCAACTAACTCAGATGCCGCTGCACTAGAAGACTGGGCCTTAGCTACTGCCGTTCAACTCCTGTACGACCCAAAACAACCGGACAGCTTCCACTCTGGCAGGTGGAACACCACTACCAACATTGACTTGGCTTTTGCAAACCTGAATGGACCATCCTCACAGCTTATCATCCTGGATCACTTCCCGAAATCACATCGCCCATCTCTGATTATCCCGGACAACCCCATCGAGCCCATCCCAACTAAACCTGCGAAGAGGTGGAATTTCCGCAAGGCCAGGTGGGACCAGTTCACAAATCTGGTGGACTTCTGGATCGACAGACTTCCCACCCCCACCTCCACCAATCCGGACAAAGCCTACTCAGCCTTCTGCAAATTCCTCATCTGCGCAGCGAAGGGTTCCATTCCTCGCGGCTATCATTGCCGGTACATCCCCACATGGGACGAAGAGTGTGACGCATGCTACGACGCTGAACCTGGCGAAGAGGCTGTCTCCAAGGCTACGGACCTGACAATCCGCCTCGACAAGAAGCGCAGAGAGCGGTGGGAAGAGACAGTCCAAGGAATCGACTTCACACACCCCAGTAAGGTGGCTTGGAATACCTTCAATGGCCTCACCGGTCGAAGTACCCGCCCAAAGCATTGCCCTGTCACGGCCAACTCCATCGCCCACCAGCTCCTGGCCAACGGCCACTTCAAAGACGTGGACAAGATTCATACTCGTTCTGTCAAACAGGAAACCACAAATCTTTGGAAAGCTCCAGGCGTTGATGGGCTCCTGTCAGCAGCCTTTTCCTCTGCAGAACTCTCTCCTGTCATCACTCAATTGAAATGCGGAAAAGTCCAGGGTCCTGATAACATCCCCCAGAATTCCTGAAACACTGCGGTCCTAAATGCCAGGTCTGGCTCCGTGAGTTCTACTCCTCTTGCCTCATTGGTCAGTCCATTCCGAAGATCTGGTGGAAAGCCACCGTCATTGCGCTACTAAAACCAAAGCGTGTGTACGACCCAAGGAACCATCGGCCCATCTCACTCCTCTGTGTCCCGTACAAGCTCCTGGAACGGCTTCTCCTGGCCCGGCTCGATCCAATCGTCAACCCCCAACTACCCGCTGAACAAGCCGGATTTTGTCGTGTATAAAGGTATATAACCGTTTTATATAACACATGGGGCTCATGTTGTCGACCTCCCCGTGGTGAACCCTGTCAACTGACCTCAGTCAGGCAAACAACAACAAACAGAGACAGCAGCAGAAATAACAATGAACAACAACAGCTTGCAGCCCTAATGCAACCTCAGTCGCCGCAGCTCGGCGCCAACCAGGAGTATGCGCCCTTTTTAGGGCGGGGCATCTACAGATGTCGAACCGGATGGCATCACCCTGCTGCAGCTGAATGCGGTAAACCTCACTGTAGATGGTTTATGCATGCAACCAATCATATAGCTACCTCAGCACTACTAACCCCGCCTTAGGTATCATTTATAATAATGCCTGCTTCTCCTTCTGTGCAGTACAGTAGCAGACAGGAGTCAGTGACTACTCATGTATCGTTTAACTCTGTATCCTTATTAAAGACTATTAGAAAGTTACACGTGTGTAATGTCTGATTTACATGGTGTCAGCTAGAGACAACTCGCGTCTCCTGTCTACCGCTTTTTATTTCTTTTGCTAAGTTTTTATTTTCATTTTGACGATGGCTTCCTCTTGCCGAAAGCCTGCTCAGCTCATCTTCGATTCGGACATTGCGGAGCGATGGGCTACTTTCGAACTGGACTACCGCCACTACATGAATATCGCACATCGGAACGAGCCCGATAAAGTCAAAGCTTCTCTTCTTCTCAATCTTGCCGGCCCCAACGCCATGAGAAGAGCGAGAACTTTCAGTTACGCCCCAGCGGTCCTGGGTGCCGACGATCAGATACTGATCCCCATAGAAACAGCCGACGACCCGCATGTCCTGATACGCAAATTCAGGGAGATTTGTGACCTGCCCTCTAATCGTATTTTAGAAAGGGCGCGATTTTTTACTTGCAAGCAGTTGCCTGATGAGCCTGTTGAGTGCTTCATCGCTGATTTACGTTACCTAACTCAGAGGTGCCGGTTCGAAGCGCTGACAGACCAGCTAACTGGAGACATTTTGGTGACAGGGATGCTCGATCAGAAACTGAGATCAGAGCTCCTCCGCAAACCCGATCTGACCTTAAATGAAGCCATGCATGCCTGCAGAATGGCTGAGGTCATCGACCCGCCAGACAGTCAGTGTGATTCGGACACTAAATCTATCAATCTGACTGGGTTCTATAGACCGCGACCTCGAATGGATAATCCGAAATTTGTGCCACGGGCCAGCCCCGCATCTGCCGGTGAGCCCCCCAAATGACGCATTATTGGGGAACTGCAACTATATGCACCACAGGCAGTCGCCATGCCCTGCCTACTGTAAAGCCTGCAACTATTGCAAGCAGTTAAACCATTTCTCTGCTGCCTGTCGTTCTCGTGGGAAAGTTCCACAAGCTTCCAGACCTAACCTAAACATGCTGATACAAGTTGATAACAAATATGATTCTCCGTCCCTGCTCGACGCTGCCCACGTTGCCGATCCAATTAATTCGCAAGGGGAGGCAAGTGTGTACTCACTCCTCCATGCACCTGGCCGGCTACCCGATCCAACTGTTCTGATAACTGTCAACAATTCCGATTTTCACGCTAAGCTCGACACGGGGGCAAAGGTGAATGTAATGTCAATAAGCCTTTTCAAGAAGATAAGGAATAATGAGCTCCTGATTGCAGACCGCTCCACTCTGCACGCTTACGGGGGTGAGGTGCTGAGACCGCTGGGTAAAGCTACTTTCACTTGTGTGCTGGAAAAAAACAATGCGTGCCTTGACCTTTTATGTTTTGAACTCTGACTGTGTGACTCTGTTGGGCAACCAGGCATGCCAAGATCTGGGACTGGTGTCGTTCGACAGAACAGTCCACAAGGTGATGATATCGGTGGACCCGATAAAGAAATACCCCGACCTGTTTAATGACGAACTGGGCAAGCTGCCTAATTACCTACAAAATTGCTACTGATCCAAAGGTGGCACCTGTAAGTCGAATCCATGTTAAACGACATGGTCACCATGGAGGTGCTAGTAGCAGTCAGGGAGCCCACCGAGTGGGCGTCCACCATGGTTGCCACGTTGAAAAAGGACAAGAATGAAATCCGTGTGTGCATCAACCCTAAAGACTTGAACCTTGCCATCATGCGCCTCCACTACCCCATGAGGACAGTTGAGGATGTTGCAACTCAGGTCGGACAGGCCACCGTCTTCTCTGTCCTCGACGCTAAGAGCTCGTTTTGGCAGATACCGCTGGACAAGGGGTCATCAAATCTGACCACGTTTTCGACACCGTTCTGCAGCTTCAAGTTCTTGCGAATGCCATTCGGCATCAACTCCGCCAGCGAGGTGTTCCAGAGACCATGGAACAGATGTTCGCTGGCCTACCGTGCGCTATCATTGTTGATGACATCCTGGTCTACGGAAAAAACGTGGTGGAGCACGACCAGAACCTACGCTGTGTCCTGGAGCGGGCACGACAGATCAACCTCAAACTTAACCCCAAGAAGTGCAGGTTCCGGGTCTCCGAGGTCACCTACGTTGGCCATGTATTCACTCCTGCCGGACTCAAGCCTGATCCTTTGAAAGCTGCCGCTATCACTGAGATGCCGGCCCCCACCGACGTGCTCAGCCTGCAGCGCTTCCTGGGTATGGTGAACTATCTTGGGAAATTTATACCCAACCTCAGCGAACTGAGCTCGTCCCTGCGACAACTGACTACAAAATACACCGCCTGGTCCTGGTTCCCGCAGCACCAGCAGGCTTTCGATACTTTAAAGTCTAAGCTGATCAGCACTCCTACTCTGACGTTTTTCGACCTGAAGCGCCCCATCACTGTCACCTGCGGCGCCTCACGATTCGAGCTCGGTGCAACCTGCCTACAGTCTTCCGCCGATGGCTCCCTGCTCCCTGTCTCCTATGCCTCCCGTACTATGACCGACACCGAACAACGCTACGCACAGATCGAACAGGAGCTGCTTGCCGTAGTTTTCGCCTGCTCTAAGTTCAAAGACTTTCTTTTCGGGAACTCTTTCACGGTTGAGACTGACCACCAGCCATTGGTGACTATCCTGAACAAGCCGATCCATGCCGCACCTGCCAGGCTGCAGCTCATGATGATGCAGCTCCAGCGTTTCGACTTCACCATTGTTTATAAACAGGGTAATGAAATGCACGTTGCTGACACTCTCTCTCGTGCTTCTCACGCTTCCTGTCATTGCCACCCCTACGAACGGGAGGACCTTCTGGTGCTCAGCGTTGACTTTGTCCCCATAAGCAGCTTCAGTGCCTAGCCGAGCATACTGCCGCCGACCCCGCTCTGCAGCGGCTTTCTTCAGTTATAAAAGGGGATTGGTCGAGCAAGCACGCCAGCGCACCTGCAGATACACAGCATTTTTTCCTGGTTCGCGACGCACTGGTCATCCAAGACGGCGTTATTGTTAAGGGCCACAAGGGCGTGATCCCCTCCTCCCTGTATGACAAGTACTACAGCGTGGCGCACAGCGGGCAACCGGGTGTTGATGCCACGATGGCCCACGCAGTGCCAGTTCTACTGGCCTGGAATGGCTAAGTACATTCGGGACCGTGTCTTCTCCTGCTCTACCTGCAACAGCCTTGCGCCCCACCAGCAAAGGCAGCCCCTTTTGCAACAACCCGCGCCAGCCCTGGCCTGGACCTAGGTGGCCGCTGACATTTTTGAGTGGCGCGGTAAACTCTACCTTGTCCTGGCTGACTGGTACTCGAACTGGTTCGAGGTTGAACTTCTGACCTCCCTCATGTCCGAGATGGTCATCCACAAGCTGAGGAAACACTTTTCCACTTTCGGCTCGCCTGTCCGCATGCAGACCGACAACGGCAGGCAGTTTACCAGCCAGGAGTTCAAGCTCTTTGCCAACAAATGGAACTTCCTCCACTTCACGAGCAGCCCTGAGTACCCGCAGAGTAATGGGCTTGCTGAGCGGGCTGTCCGGAGTGCCAAACTGCTAATGGAGCAAGCGCGCCTGGCGAATTCCGACTTTTACCTCGACCTCCTGAACCAGCGGCTGATGTCCAGAACGACGAGACCACCGATTCCGATTGCTCAACACAAGCTGCTACCTCGAGTGCTGGAGCCTGCATCCGTCCAGACGCGCATTCAGGAAAAGCACGACATCTAACGACGGTCACATGATAGATCGTGCAAACCACTCAAGCCTCTGCTGCCTGGACAGGCCGTTCGTCTACAGACTGCTAGCGGATATTCCCGCCTGGCCACCGTGGTTGGCGTTGCCGACGCGCCTCTTCGTACCTTGTGGACTTTGAACGGACTGTTTACCGCAGGGGTCGCCAGCACCTGCTTGCAGTACAGGAGCCGCTCCCTGCAGGCAGCGGGACCCTACGCTCCGCCGCTGCAGTTCCAGCCGTCCGCTGCTGTTCCCGTTACCGGCCCCTGCATGCCCCAGACCCCTCGCGTGTTTTGTTCACCTCCGCGTGGGACGCCCATTGCCAACCATTTTTCCACCCCTCCTGCACGTTTGTCCCCCCTGCCGTTCTCTGTTTCCCCTGTGGCTTCGTCACCTCCGGGTTTGCCGACGTCCTCTAGTCTTTCTGGTGAGAGGGGCGGAGGGGGGGGGGGGTGGGGGGGGGGGGGGGGAAGGGTTGGTCCATACACGCTCGGGCCGTGTCAGCAAGCCGCCTGTTCGGTACGGTGATTTTGTTTAATTTTGTTGCCATGGTTATCCTCCATGTTTAATCTTCTAAGGGGAAGGATGTAGATGGTTTATGCATGCAACCAATCATATAGCTACCTCAGCACTACTAACCCCGCCTTAGGTATCATTTATAATAATGCCTGCTTCTCCTTCTGCGCAGTACAGTAGCAAACTGGAGTCAGTGACTACTCATGTATCGTTTAACTCTGTATCCTTACTAAAGACTATTAGAAAGTTACACGTGTGTAATGTCTCATTTACACTCACCAAGGCCAAGACCCCCATAATTGAACATCTGCTACAGACCCACAAAGTCATTGCAATCCTGCACCAAGAGACTCACAAAAGTGATCGCTCCCATCTGAAGATCCCTGGTTATACCCTGGCCGCCTGCACCAAGAGCGACACCCACGGGATTGCCACTTTTGTAAGGAACACAACAAAATGGAAAGTGATTGCAGTGTCCCCTCCTGACTGCGACGTGGAATGGGCAGCAACGCAAATCGAAGGTGTCACGGTCATCAATGTATACAAGCCACCTTCTACCAAGCTCCAGAAAGACTCCATCCCCGCCTTTGGTTCGTCCTGCATCTACACCGGACACTTTAACTGCCACAGCACCACCTGGGGCTACCGTTCAACTAACTCAGATGCCGCTGCACTAGAAGACTGGGCCTCAGCTCCTGCCGTTCAACTCCTGTATGACCGAAAACAACCAGACAGCTTCCACTCTGGCAGGTGGAACACCACTACCAACCATGACTTGGCTTTTGCAAACCTGAATGAATCATCCTCACACCGTATCATCCTGGATCACTTCCCGAAATCACAACATCGCCCATCTCTGATTATCCCGGACAACCCCATCGAGCCGGTCCCAACCAAACCTGCGAAGAGGTGGAATTTCCGTAAAGCCAGTGGGACCAGTTCACAAGTCTGGTGGACTTCTGGATCGACAGCCTTCCCACCCCCACCTCCACCAATCTGGACAAAACCTACTCAGCCTTCTGCAAACTCCTCATCAGGGCAGCGAAGAGTTCCTTTCCTCGCGGCTATCATTGCCGGTACATCCCCACATGGGACGAAGAGTGTGACGCATGCTACGACGCATTCCTGGACGCTGAACCTGGACGCTGCCTCCAAGGCTACGGACCTGACAATCCACCTTGTCAAGAAGCGCAGAGAGTGGTGGGAAAAGACAGTCCAAGGAATCGACTTCACACACTCCAGTAGGGTGGCATGGAAGTCCTTCAATCGCCTCACTGGTCGAAGTACCCGCCCAAAGCATTGCCCTGTCACGGCCAACTCCATCGCCCACCAGCTCCTGGCCAACGGCCAATTCAAAGAGACAGACAAGAATCATACTCGTTCTGTCAAACAGGAAACCACTAATCTTTCGAAAGCTCCAGGCGTTGATGGGCTCCTGTCCGCAGCCTTTTCCTCTGCAGAACTCTCTCCTGTCATCACTCAATTGAAATGCGGAAAAGCCCAGGGTCCTGATCGCATCCCCCAGAATTCCTGAAACATTGCGGTCCTAAATGCCAGGTCTGGCTCCGTGAGTTCTACTCTTGCCTCATTGGTCAGTCCATTTCGTAGATCTGGTGGAAAGCCACCGTCATTGCGCTACCAAAACCAAACAAGCGTGTGTACGACACAAGGAACCATCGGCCCATCTCACTCCTCTGTGTCCTGTACAAGCTTCTGTACGGGACGCTGCACTACACGTCAAGCTGACCAATGACATTGAAGACAGTTTTGAAAAGGTTCGCGAGTCGGGCGTCACACTGGTGGACCTCACCGCCGCCTACAATACAGTGTAGCACCAGGTCCTGATCTTGAAGCTCCTCCACACCATTCCTGACCGCCATTTAGTGCGGTTCCTTGCGAACATCCTGGCCAACTGAAGTTTTGTACTCAAGACCAGCGACGGACAATCTAGCCGACTGCAACGGCTAAGAAACGGAGTCCCCCAAGGCTTGGTACTGGCTCCCATGCTCTTCAATCTCTTCATCAGCGATATGCCACGCACAAACTCGTGCCAGTATGTATACGGAGATGACCTGGCCCTACTGCATTCGGACAGGAGTTGGTCAAACATGGAGGATGTGTTTTCAGTGGATATGGAACTTTTCGCGGGCTGCCTTAAGGCCTGGTGACTATAACTGAGTGTGGCAAAAACCACCACAACGGCCTTTCACCTGAACAAGAAAGCACAACGCCAGCTAACCGTCACCCTCAATGTGTCACCGCTACCCTATAACACATTTCCTACATACCTTGGGTTGAAACTAGATCGGCAGCTGACCTACAAGCAACACCTTGAAGCTCTCCGTGCTATAGTCTCGATGCGGAACAACCTCCTGCATTGCTTGGCTGGATCTTCATGGGGCGACAGGACATCTACTCTCTGAACCAGTGCTCTTGCACTCATGTACAGCGCCGCTGAGTACACCGCCCCAGCATGATGCAGCAGCGCTCATACTAGCAAGTTAGATGCCATCCTCAACGACACCGTGCGGATCATCACCGGCTGCCTACGTCCTACTCAGACGGATCTTCTGCCGGTGCTCGCTGGTATCACACCCGCCAAGCTTCACAGAGAGTACTTCACCCACAGGCTGGTGTGCAAGGCCCCATCGGATGCTAAACATCCTTTGCACCACCTCGACCAGGACTCGCAGCAACTGGGACCTCAACGCCTGTCATCTCGTCGCCCCTTCTCCCGTCACAAGCCACCCTCTGTGGCTCCAGTTTCAACACACTAGGAGCTTGGAGAACCAGCTGGGAACAGACTTCCCGACCTCCTCAATTCACTGTTGCATCGAACACCACAGCCCCACCTGGCTCGGACCTGCCCCGCAAAGAGTGGGTCGCCCTGAACCGGCTCCGTACAGGGGTCGGCCGGTTCAACACCAACATGCATCGCTGGGATCTGCGTTCATACATTTCATATATTAACAATACAGTATTCATTTATACACCGGTGGTCAGTGTTCAACTCATTAACAACTTTGATAAATACATTGGTGTCATTCCCATCTGTAGTGCGTCTACAAAAGCCTCGCCAGGCACATGTAAACAAACAAATGTGGTGTTGCAAAGTACGCCAAGACCAAGTAGCGTGACCTGCTCCGGGAAGTCTTCATTTTCGGGCAGTAAAGAAGCGCTTGAAGAAATTCACTCGACTCTTCGCCTGCAAAACAGAAACAGAGGTCAATAGCTAACTAACATCAACCTAATACAGGTGTCAGAGTTTATGGGGAAATGGCAGGAGAATGGGGTTACAAAGGAGAGATAGATCAGCCATGATTCAATCAAGGAGTTGACTTGATGGGCCAAACGACCTAATTCTTATCCTATCACTTATGAACCTCAACTAATTAGTTCTTTCAGAATTAAACTAATTAGTAAAATACCAAGGTACAGATGTGAAGATTTGTATTTACTTATCATGTTATAAAGATCCGCATTTTAATGTACGAATGGGTGGCAGCGGCTTCAATACAATGGTCCAAATGAATGCACGATTCTATGAGCAAACAAGCAATGTAGATTCCTTGGTGAACTATTGGACAGGAGGACTCAGAACTGCTGTAGGTTTGGGAGCAACAACAGCAGCAGGAGTTTAGCAAGAGACACGACTGATTGGCTCTAGCCCAAGTGGGAGGAGAGAAGTGAGTCAGTGCAGGGAAAACAGTTGGAAACTGAGGAATTTGGTTTGTAAATTGGTAAATCAGGCAATTTATCAGTCAATTTAAGCAAGACTGCTCTTAGCGAGCGGCAGTGAGTGAGCGGCCTTGTGAGGGAAGTGCCCTGTGAGAAAAGTGTGAGTCTTTGGCTCGAGAGTCTTCGGAGACGAAAGAAGGAGATGTCAGGCAAGCTGATTCAGTGCGATGCTTGCAGTATGTGGGAGGTCAAGGACACCGCTAGTGCCTCTGGCTGCTACAAATGCGAGAAGTGCATCCAGGTAGAGCTCCTGAAGGGCCGTGTTGGGGAACTGGAGAAGCAAGTGGATGACCTCCGGTTCGTCCGAGAAACGGAGTCGTTCCTCGACAAGTCCTACAGTACGATTGTTACACCTAAGGTACTGGAAGAGAGAAGGTGGGAGACAGTGAGAACGGGAGGGAAGCATGGAATGCCAACGTCCCCGGGTGTTGTACCTCTTGTGAACAGGTTCACCCACTTAGAAGCTGTCGGGACAGAAGAGGTGTTTACACTGGGCGGCGGACTGGCTTGTGATGCGAATAGGGCTGTTGAGCCAAAACCAAAAAGGCCTAAGGCAGGCAACGCCATTGTAGTGGGAGACTCCATTGTGAGAGGTACGGACAGGGGTTTCTGCGGCAACAGACGGGATGCGAGGATGGTGTGCTGCCTTCCTGGTGCCAGGATCCAGGATGTCACGGACAGAGTGCAGAAAATCCTCAAGGGCGAAGGTGAACATCCGGAAGTGGTAGTGCATGTCGGCACAAACGATGTCGGAAAGAAGGGGATGAATATTCTGCAGCGTGACTTTAGAGAGCTCGGAAAAATGCTGAAAAGCAGGACCTCCAGGGTTGTTATCTCCGGTTTGCTTCCAGTTCCTCGTGCTGGCGAGAGCAGGTACAGGGAGATACGGGACCTGAACGTGTGGCTGAGGAACTGGTGCACGGGGCAGGGATTTAGATTCTTAGATCACTGGGATCTGTTTTGGGGTAAGGGGGAACTGTACAAAAGGGACGGATTGCATCTTAACAGGTGTGGGACCAGCATTCTGGCAGGCAGGTTTGCCACTGCTACACGGGTGGTTTTAAACTGAATAAGGGGGGTGGGGTGTCGAATGGGCTAGTGGAGGATGGAGTTAAAGGGAAAGGGTTTCTTAAATGTGTGAGCGTAGAGACAGAGGGGTGTAAAATGAGGGTAGAAGCAATAGGTAGCAAGGTGAAAAGTAAAAGTGGCAGGCCGGAAAATCCAGGGCAAAAATCAAAAAGGGCCACTTTTCAACAAAATTGTATAAGGGGTAAGAGTGTTGTAAAAACAAGCCTGAAGGCTTTGTGTCTCAATGCAAGGAGCATTCGTAATAAGATGGATGAGTTGAATGTGCAGATAGCTATTAATGACTATGATATAGTTGGGATCACGGAGACATGGCTCCAGGGTGACCAAGGCTGGGAGCTGAACATCCAGGGATATTCAATATTCAGGAGGGATAGAGAGAAAGGAAAAGGAGGTGGGGCAGCGTTGCTGATTAGAGAGGAGATTAACGCAATGGAAAGGCAGGACATTAGTTTGCAGGATGTGGAATCGGTATGGGTAGAGCTGCGAAACACTAAGGGGCAGAAAACGCTGGTGGGTGTTGTGTACAGGCCACCTAACAGTAGTAGTGAAGTTGGAGATGGTATCAAACAGGAAATTAGAAATGCGTGCGACAAAGGCAAAACCGTGATAATGGGTGACTTCAATCTACATATAGATTGGGTGAATCAAATTGGCAGGGGTGCTGAGGAAGAGGATTTTTTGGAATGTATGCGGGATAGTTATCTAAATCAACATGTAGAGGAACCAACGAGAGAGCAGGCTATTTTAGACTGGGTATTGAGTAATGAGGAAGGGTTAGTTAGCAGTCTTGTTGTACGTGCCCCCTTGGGCAAGAGTGACCATAATATGGTTGAGTTCTTCATTAGGATGGAGAGTGACATTGTTAATTCAGAAACAATGGTTCTGAACTTAACAAAGGTAACTTTGAGGGTATGAGACGTGAATTGGCCAAGATTGACTGGCAATTAATTCTAAAAGGGTTGACGGTGGATATGCAATGGAAGACATTTAAAGACTGCATGGATGAACTACAAAAATTGTTCATCCCAGTTTGGCAAAAGAATAAATCAGGGAAGGTAGTGCATCCGTGGATAACAAGGGAAATCAGGGATAGTATCAAAGCGAAGGATGATGCGTACAAATTAGCCAGAAAAAGCAGCATACCGGAGGACTGGGAGAAATTCAGAGACCAGCAGAGGAGGACAAAGGGCTTAATGAGGAAAGGAAAAATAGATTATGAAAGAAAACTGGCAGGGAACATAAAAACTGACTGCAAAAGTTTTTATAGATATGTGAAAAGAAAGAGATTAGTTAAAACAAATGTAGGTCCCTTGCAGTCAGAAACAGGTGAGTTGATCATGGGGAACAAGGATATGGCGGACCAATTGAATAACTACTTTGGTTCCGTCTTCACTAAGGAAGACATAAATAATCTGCCGGAAATAGCAGGGGACCGCGGGTCAAAGGAGTTGGAGGAATTGAGTGAAATCCAGGTTAGCCGGGAAGTGGTGTTGGGTAAATTGAATGGATTAAAGGCCGATAAATCCCCAGGGCCAGATAGGCTGCATCCCAGAGTACTTAAGGAAGTAGCTCCAGAAATAGTGGATGCATTAGTAATAATCTTTCAAAACTCTTTAGATTCTGGAGTAGTTCCTGAGGATTGGCGGGTAGCAAACGTAACCCCACTTTTTAAGAAGGGAGGGAGAGAGAAAACGGGGAATTACAGACCAGTTAGTCTAACATCGGTAGTGGGGAAACTGATAGAGTCAGTTATTAAAGATGTGATAGCAGCACATTTGGAAAGTGGTGAAATCATTGGACAAAGTCAGCATGGATTTACAAAAGGTAAATCATGTCTGACGAATCTTATAGAATTTTTCGAGGATGTAACTAGTAGCGTGGATAGGGGAGAACCAGTGGATGTGGTGTATCTGGACTTCCAGAAGGCTTTCGACAAGGTCCCACATAAGAGATTAGTTTACAAACTTAAAGCACACCACATTGGGGGTTCAGTATTGATGTGGATAGAGAACTGGCTGGCAAACAGGAAGCAAAGAGTAGGGAGTAAACGGGTCCTTTTCACAATGGCAGGCAGTGACTAGTGGGGTACCGCAAGGCTCAGTGCTGGGACCCCAGCTATTTACAATATATATTAATGATCTGGATGAGGGAATTGAAGGCAATATCTCCAAGTTTGCGGATGACACTAAGCTGGGGGGCAGTGTTAGCTGTGAGGAGGATGCTAGGAGACTGCAAGGTGACTTGGATAGGCTGGGTGAGTGGGCAAATGTTTGGCAGATGCAGTATAATGTGGATAAATGTGAGGTTATCCATTTTGGTGGCAAAAACAGGGAAAGCAGACTATTATCTAAATGGTGGCCGACTAGGAAAAGGGGAGATGCAGCGAGACCTGGGTGTCATGGTACACCAGTCATTGAAAGTGGGCATGCAGGTGCAGCAGGCAGTGAAGAAAGCGAATGGTATGTTAGCTTTCATAGCAAAAGGATTTGAGTATAGGAGCAGGGAGGTTCTACTGCAGTTGTACAGGGTCTTGGTGAGACCACACCTGGAGTATTGCGTACAGTTTTGGTCTCCAAATCTGAGGAAGGACATTATTGCCATAGAGGGAGTGCAGAGAAGGTTCACCAGACTGATTCCTGGGATGTCAGGACTGTCTTATGAAGAAAGACTGGATAGACTTGGTTTATACTCTCTAGAATTTAGGAGATTGAGAGGGGATCTTATAGAAACTTACAAAATTCTTAAGGGGTTGGACAGGCTAGATGCAGGAAGATTGCTCCCGATGTTGGGGAAGTCCAGGACAAGGGGTCACAGCTTAAGGATAAGGGGGAAATCCTTTAAAACCGAGATGAGAAGAACTTTTTTCACACAGAGAGTGGTGAATCTCTGGAACTCCCTGCCACAGAGGGTAGTCGAGGCCAGTTCATTGGCTATATTTAAGAGGGAGTTAGATGTGGCCCTTGTGGCTAAGGGGATCAGAGGGTATGGAGAGAAGGCAGGTACGGGATACTGAGTTGGATGATCAGCCATGATCATATTGAATGGCGGTGCAGGCTCGAAGGGCCGAATGGCCTACTCCTGCACCTAATTTCTATGTTTCTATGTTTTAAACAATCCTCTATCACAGTCAATCAGAAAATGACAGTGCTTCCATGGTTAGTCTTGGATTCCTTGGTGATGGGTGACGTATCCATTCTTACACTATACAGCATGATGAAGGTGGGGAAAGATGAACCTTCATCAGCTGTTTTTCCTGCTCTCTCTGTTCCTGGAAAGGTGTCTCTACATTTCAGATCTTCTTTTGGTTAAGATGAGATAACCAAATTTATTGCATTGATTTTGAGATTAGGCTTACACCTTGGCCTGTATTCACTGCACTCTTTCATACTGAAACAGAGAGATTAGAGATATCCATTTGAAAACCGATTCGCGTGAGTGGGACATGAGAGTAACTCAAACACCTCATGTCTCCCAGGAGAGGAGGAGTTGCTGGGTGAGGGGAGGGGCACCACGTGCAGACCTGGAGGCTGGACAAAGAAACCAGGCCAGGTTTTCTGTGTTGATGCCTGAATCACCCACTCCAAACCGATGTACTATGTATCCTATTTATTAGTTAGTAAGTACATGGAAGCAGATTTTTCAGAGTTGCCCAGTTCACTGGGGTGGGGGTGGGGGGCAAGATACAGTGTAAAATGTCAGGAAATTACATTAAAACTAGAAAACAAAGAATTGATTGGCAATACACACCTTCCGTGCCACCACCACCTGTTCATTGGGGTCTATCTCCAAAGCCTCTTCACATTCCTCGATTGATTCCACTTCAATGGTTTGCTCCCTGGGTGCAGGTCTGACAAGAAGAGGTCCATGCCTGGAAAGAAAACAGCAGCGTAAACGATAACACAGTAACCCCACCTTCTCAATGAAATGTCATCGATACCAAGGGCTGGGAAGAACACACGGCTTTCAAGGAATCTTCTCCAAGGAATTTGAAGCAGCTGCTTTCTGCAGTCAGTGGATTCCTCTACAAGCGGTTTGATGGAGCAGTACAGGAAAGACCATTTCTTGAATTGGAGGAAGCAATGGGTATAGAAACTAGCAAAAATGCCAGGGGAAGGGGAGGAGAAATTATGTTTTACTCAGCAAATTATAACCTAGATTATATTCCCTTAAAAAGTTGTAAAAATGACTCAATAATAATATATATATTTTTAAAACAATTCAAAGACGCGTGTCAAAGAGGAAAGGGGGAGCATTAAGTGGCTAAATCATTCAGTGCTACTACAAGCAGAATTCTCTAATTCCATCCACATTGTGTACACATGGTTCTTCAGATTCTATCAAGTAACAGTGGGGGCAGAGTTACTGCCTTACAGCGCCAGAGACCCAGGTTCAATCCTGACTGTAGGTGCTGTTTGTGTGGAGTTTGCATCTTCTCCCTGTGGCTGCGTAGGTTTCCTCCAGGTATTCTGGTTTTCTCCCACATCCCAAAGACGTGAGTGTTTGTAGGCTATTTGGATTGGTTAAAATTGTAATTTGTCCCTAGTGTGTAGGATTGCGCTAGTGTACGGGATGGTTGCTGGTCGGCGCAGACTCAGTAGGACGAAGGGCCTGTTTCTGGGAGTGGGCGCATTCTTGATCGCATCAACTTTACCCTTGATGGGGTGTAGACCATCCTTGTCTATCTTATGACCCAAGTACTCTACCGAGTTGTGAAAGAACTCACACTTTTGTGCCTTCACTCCTACACTGTGTGTCTCAAAGCATTTGAGTACCACTTCCAACCTTTCATCATGTGCCTGCCTGCCAGGGGCTGAGATGAGGATGTCATCCAAGTAACACACCAAACCTTCAATTCCCTCTAGAATTTGTGTCATAAACCCTTGAAAAATCCCTGGGGCTGATGATATACAAAATGGAAGCCTATTGAACGGAAACAATCCCAAATGCGTGTTGATAGTCATCTTGGATTTAGATTCTCTCTAAACTGAACTAATCTAAAACAACCTAAAGGAAGCCGTCCAGCCATTCGCAACTGAATGTCCTCCTCCTTTAACCAGACGGATTCTCCTTCGTCAAGGAGTTGAATCATTTGTGGCTCTACGACACCACCCTATGAAAATTGACTGCCGTGTTTGCTACCATCATCGACACTTCAATCGTAGTTAACTGGCCAAAGCATCAAGGGATATTCCCATTTGATCGTATGGCACAATAGAAATGCAACTGATATCCCAGTCCAAGTAGAACCAAACCTTAGCTCAGCCAATTCATTCTTGCAGGAGGACGGATCTTGCTCTCTGCGCTCCTGCTGTGTTGTTTGCTGAAGGGTTTCCAGTTCTTCCTTTTCCTGCAAAATGAAAATAGTGGTCAATCTTTATACACACATGAATGTAAAACATGATTACAACATATCTTTGCTGTGTCCATCTTGGAATCTTTTAAATTAAAATGTAAAAACACGAATATTTATTCATCATATGCATCCTGAGGAACAAGTCCCATCAATGAACAATGTCATGGCTTCATCTTTAGTACCTTGAGATTTAGTATCCTGCTCAATTTATTCATTGATGCAAGGGCTTGTTTCCGTGCATGTCATTAGTAAATGAAAGTGCTCTTTTAAAAAGTCCCTTCTAAGATTTGTGCTTAAAAAACATTAATTTCTACCTTGAGATCATGTTTGCCTTATTTGAAGTTTCCGAATATCCTCCAGACATCTGTCTCTGTCCGTCTGTACTGCCAGCAACGTTTTCTCAAAAGATTCTGCCCGAGAAGCAACTTCCTTGTTCTCATTAATAACATCCAAAAGTCTTTGCTTCATCACTGACAATCCCACCAAATATTCTTCAGGTTTCTCCTGCGCTATTCCATCAGCACTTTCAGACATTTTCACTCCCGCCTTTACTTGAGCCAGATTTTCAAATTCAGTTCATATATTTTCTATTCTTTTAAGTCAGCTCTTCTAATATTAGTTTTCTTTTTTGAGTTCTTCGCATTCCAGAGTTTTAGTTTTAAGTTGTTGCTGAAGCTCTTGAATTAATTGCCTCTCATTTGTTTCATTTTTATCCTCTTCTTTTGGAAACCAATAGCCTTGAGCTCTGTAAGCTGTTCCAAAATTTGCAGATTTTCTTCTTGCAAGGACTTTGGGCTTTCATTACTTTGTTTAAGGGGTCCTTGTGTAACTTTCCATTGCTCTTTGAAGATGGATTTCTCATTCTCAAGATTCTTAATTTGCTGTTGTTGCTTTTGCTTCAACTGATTATCCTTCAAAGACAGGACCTGGTTTAGCTCCCCCCTGTACTGAACCAACTGTGCTTTTAACAGCGCGTTGTCAGAATTAAGGTCATCCATCTGGTTGAGAACATTTCCGATCTCTTGCTTCAGTTCATTGTTTTCAGCTGCACACTTCTGAATGATGCGATGTTTCTGGCAATGCATGTCGAGATGCCATTGTTCCAGCTCCGTGTATTCTGATAACATGCGGTCTCGGTCATCTTGCAAGGGGGCCATCGATTTTGTGAAGGCACCCGTCTGGCTAACAGCTTTGTCTTTTTCTTTCCTAACCTTAACAAGTTGGATCTCCAGCTCTTTCATGGCTCTGGCTCCTTTCTGGTTATCTTGCTGGAGAATCCTCAAATTATTTTCATAGTCATCTATTTGCTTTCTATGTTGCTGCTGGATTTCCACTAGATAGTCAGAAATGTCACTGTCTTTTGATGACACAAGCTTTGAGAACTCTGCATCCTTACTGCTCAACATTAGCTTCGGCTGCTGGGAAATGCCTCTCAATTTCCAACGTTGCTGCATCCACTCCGTCTTTGTCCCGTTCCAGCAAATCCAGTTTATCCTGATATCTCAATATTTCTTTCAGATGAATTGTTTTCAGTTGATCTAAAATCTCAAGTAGTTCCTTCTCCTTAGTAATTTGAGCTTTTGTCTTCTCTTCGTTCTTCCGAAGATCTTCTGTGAACCCTAAGCACTGCATTCGAGCACCTTCAGTTTCAGTTCTGGTGTCTTGGAGCAAGACTTTATAAGATGCAAGTTCATCTTTTCAGACTTTCAGACTCGGAAGCTTTTGCAGTCATAGACTCTAGTCTCTTGCTCATTTCATCACAGGTAGATTCCGATGTTTTGACACATCACTCTAAGTCCAAAATG
Organism: Amblyraja radiata; assembly: GCF_010909765.2. Classification (NCBI taxonomy): domain Eukaryota; kingdom Metazoa; phylum Chordata; class Chondrichthyes; order Rajiformes; family Rajidae; genus Amblyraja; species Amblyraja radiata. Next base: position 44,689,351 of record NC_045971.1, read on the forward strand.
AGCTCCTGGTACTTGATGCAGTCCTTCTGCAAAATCATTATTTCCTGCTGCTTCACTTTTTAACAATTCTCGAAGCTCCTTGGTCTCACCTTTAGACGAGGTGTAATACACCTCCGAGCAGACCGAAGCCTCACTTCAAATTCTTTCACCAGTTTTATTTCCTGTACCTCTTTTTCTTTCATCAGATGACGTTTCTCTTCTCTGAAGCAGTCCAATTCATTGACAAGTAAATTATATTGCATATGTTAACTAATCTATCTTGTCGACATTTTTAAGTCATTCTGCCTCCAAACACTCTCTCATTTTTGGCCTTTTCTGACATTTCCTGGAAATTTTCAAGTTCTTCCTGGAGAAGAGATTTGTCATCCTCTAATTGTCTACGCTTCAGAGACAACAATGGTCCTACTTGCCCTGTCGTGTGAACCTTTCCTTCCTTCAGCACAGGCTGATCCTCCAGGGATTGGGAATCTAATGACAGTGGTTCATTAAAATCAGCCTGATAAGAATCATCCTCACTCTGCAACTCCTCTATGATGGATATGGATGAATTAAATTCATTCAGCAGAAGCTCGCCCTCATTTTGGGTTTTGTCAAAACTCTGCTTTAAGATTGCTTCAGTGATTTGCTTTCCTCCTGGAGCTGATTGTACTGGGCAGACAATTCACTTGCGTGACTCTGCTTTGTGGTAATAGTTTGTAACTCGCTGCTAATTCTTTCAATCTCTTCCTCAAGCTCCTGAACTCGCTGCTGCTTGGATTTTGTAAACTTTCTCATTTTGTCCTTTATTTTTTCATTTTGGGCACCAGCTTCCTCAAGCTGCCTCTCCATGCTTTGTCGTTTGGCTTCTACATCGCGGAGCTTGAACATCACCTCCTGTTTCTCTTTTCTTGCCGTCTCAACTATTTGCCTCATCTTATCCATCTCATTGCTGATATTTTCGAGGGATTACAAAAGGGATTCATATTCGTGCTTTAATTCGTCGTGCTTTGTCTTCCACTCTGACAACTCTGCCATCTGGGAGTTTTTCAGTGAATCCAACTGTTGAGAATATTATTGCTTCTCATGAGTTAGGATGTCCAGTGTCTGCTTCAGACTTTCACAGGCAACCTTTAGGTTCTGTTTCTCTGTGGATATACCATCAGCTTCGGAGAGAAGCCTCTGCCTCCCCTCCTCTTTGCAAGCTGCTGCGTGCTCCTTTATTTGAGAGAGAGAACATTGCTTTTCCTTAATAACACATTTCAACCTCTCAGCTTCAGAACTGGAAGCTGCCAATTGTGCTCAAAGTTGTGAAATGGTGTCGTCCATTTCAGAATGAACCGTCCTGAGTTTGACACAATCTTCCACTTTACAGGCCAGCATCAAGTCTCTCTCCTCGATGGTGTGCTTCAGATTGTGAGTTTTCATGGTCAAGTCTTGGATTTGATTTTGAAGTTTGGAAATGGTTTCCATGTTTTGCATGGATTGCTTTTCCAGGGCTTGGTGTTCTTCAGATTTCTTCTGGAGATGTCCAAGCTCATCTCCCTGCTGTTGTAGATATTTATCTTTCTCTTGCAGAGTCTGCTTGAGCTGACCTGCTTCACACACCACAACTTGCTCCTGATGTTGCAACCCTGAAATCATCTGCATATATTGGCCCAACTGCTCAAGTTTTGGCTTGGAGCTGTTGCAGTAAATGTGCTTGCTGATTCAATGACATCACCAACTTTAAATTCACCAACTTTACTTTGAAATGCAGACTTCATCTCTTCAAGATCTGCTTTAAGCCGACAATTTTCAGTGTTGAATGCCTGTGCCTGATCCCACACAAGATGTGTTGCGAGTTCATTCTCATTCACCTTCCCCTGCAGTTGACTGTGCTCAGCAGTCCACCTGCACAAAGATGTGTGAAGTTCTTTATTTTCATTCTGAAGACTTTCTTTATCAATATTCAATGCATTTGTTTCTGCAACAACACAACTATCAGTTTTCTGGTCAAGTTGGCCCTGCAAGTCATGACTTTCAGCAGAAGTTTTCTATGTTAACACGTTAATATTAATTTTATTATCAACGTGTTAACATAGTATAACTTACAAGAAAACTTCCACCACTGGGGTGAAACCGGGGGCTCCACAGTCGGTCATTCATTTGTTTGTGCAGCTGCCCGCTGGTTCAGCCTTCTCCAAGATCTATTTAAGAAAGAACTGCAGATGCTGGATAAATAGAATGGAAGAGGCTGGTAAATAGAAAGGAAGAGGCGTGGACAGTAGGACTAGAAGGAGAGCTGAGAAGGGGGATGGGGAGGAGGGAGAAGACAAGGGCTATATAAAATTAGAGAATGTTGATACCGCTGGGGTGTAGACTACCCAAGTGACAACCAATGCTGTGGGGAGATATGTTGCCAATGTGGTCATTGATACACTGGAGGCAGATCAACCATTAAAGGAGTATTTGTTGACATCGGAAGTATTGGAGAAGTCAAACAGCTCAGCTATTGTTCAGTTGTTTACATCTTCACTTGCTGTACTTTGGGCAGAAGGTATAAAACACGAGAATGTTCTTCTGTTTGTGACTTAAAAGTTTTATTACCTCATAAATAATAGTATCCTGAATAATAATAGAAACGTTTACTTCCTTGCACATGAATTCACAATACATTTGTACCACGGAACAACAAAGTTGCTGTATTAACCCTTTAAATTTCCCAAATGTAGTTACTTGGTATCAAGCTAAAATGAATTCACCAACGCTCTACTCATTTGCTTTGATGTATTTTAAATACTTCCTTTGAAAAATACAGATGGGTAAATGATCGTCAGTAACAGAGACAGAGATACTGTGCACACTGGATGGAACCCAATGACTATTAACACCAAACATGAAAAATTGGAGTTAAAATTGATCAGGTTGTCACAACCCCAGAAGCCGTCCTTTTGCCCATCATGTCCAAAACTGATCTTTAATTTGAACTGTTCAAATGTTTATATATAAAGGGGTAAATTCGCTAAAATGACAAATATAGCTGTACTTTCCAGATTTGTCAGTGATTTCCAAAATCTGTCTCTATTGATGTAATTTTACTTTTAATATTAGAAATGGAACATGATTGAGCCTGATATAATGCTTTCTCCTTGTATGAAGCCATCCAGCTCAGTCCAACTTATAATGGCACTGAAAATTGAGTTGAAGGCTTTTTCAGTTTAGCAAATCTCAGTATATATTTACCTTCTGAAAACTACTGAAGGCTTTAGACTTTTGAGATGCAGCAGGGAAACAGGCCCTTCGGCCCAATGAGTCCAGGCCGACCAGCGCTCACCCCCGGACACTATCCTGCACACTAGGGACAAGTTACAAGTTTTACCCACGCCAATAAACCTGTACGCCTTTGGAGTGTTGGAGGAATCAGTAGCAGCCGGAGAAACCCCACGTGGTCACGGGGAGAACGTGCAAACTCGGTACAGACAGCACCAGTGGTCAGGATTGATCCCGGGTGTCTAGTGTTGTAAGGCAGCAACTCTATCACTGTGCTGCCCCCCCCCCCCCCCCTCCTCCAAACAGAAAACGATTTTATTCAACCTTGGCAAAGCTTAAAATTAATAACAGCATAAAATGTCGAGGGAACTCAAGCATTAAATTTCCACAGATATTTAAAAGTGTCAGACTGAGCACATACCATAAGCTTTTGGCCAGCTGTGGTCTGCTTTGTCCATCCTTGATCCTGTCCTCGTCTCTGAAGTTCCCCCAGTTCCTCCTCCAGCTCCTGCAGTTCTGAGATCAAATCTGGATCAGAACAGCCGGGAAAGAACCAGTTATCCTCAATCAGTTTTGTGCCACAGGAAGACACGTCATTCAGAAAGACAGCATGAACACAGACACAATATGGACTGATTGGACCCTGGTGACCATCACTACCTTGTGGCTTCCCCAAGTTAAGGTGTTAGTTTCTGACTGGGCTAAAACACCTTGCAGCTGGCTGGCTGGCTTTACATTTTAAAAGCTTGCAGTAACAAAGCTAGATTTACATCACTGGTATCCCAGAGACAACTAATACCAATACTGATTTATGTATTGACATTATTTCAGTATTTCTTCAGGAGAACCTGCAAATCCATGAATAAACTGAGTGAAGCCTGTGTAGTGGCCATTTGGACAAAAAGGTAAGTGTGCTACCTTTGTAATTACCAATGTAAATAAAACTGAACAAAACTATTGTCAGCATGGATTTTGATGCTGAAAGTAAAAACGTTAGAATTCCAGCTTTAAAAAGTCGACAGTAGCCTTTGTCTTGACTGAAATATGGACAACAAACAGATCCCTAAATAGAGGTGCACTCGACTTTCAAGTCATCAAGATCACTAATCAAGTCATTCACTTCTTAAATATTTTAAATTAAAACAAAGTAAACTGTATGATTTGTTCCAAGTGAGAACCAGAGAGCACCACAATTTACCTTCTCTTTCTTCCTCAAGTTGCCTCATCCTTAATTCCATGATATTCCTCTCATCGATGTCATGGCTCGGTGTTGGCTTATAAACCGTCTCTCGCCACTTCATCAGGCGGCTGTGCAGTTCCTCTGCAGATTCAGATTCACTTGTCTACAGACACATTACACACAAAGCAACATCATCCACTCAATCCTCAATTTTACTGCAGTGTAAAATTCTAGCTGGCTAACCCTTGAATATACTGAATGGTTCTCCCCCCACAGCTCCGGAGGGTAAAGAATTCAAAAGATTCTCAACCCTCAGAGGAGAAATGTCAAGTACTTTGGATCCATCTTCACTGAGGAGGACACAAACAATCTTCCTGATGTACTAGTGGCCAGAGGATCTGTGGTGACGGAGGAATGGAAGAAAATTCACATTAGGCAGGAAATGGTGTTGGGTAAAACCCCAGGGCCTGATGGTCTGCATCCCAGGGTACATTAGAAAGTGGCTCTAGAAATCATGGACACATTGGTGTTAATTTTCCAATGTTCTATAGATTCAGGATCAGTTGCTGTGGATGAGAGCAGTGGTTCCCAACCTGTTTTAGCTCATGGCCCCCTTGGGATCTTTTAATTTTTCTGGGCCCCCCCCCCCCCCCCCCCCGACATTATTAGCGGAAAAAAAGTACTTCAATATTATAATACTTTCCATAAAAATATCAGTGTGTATTAATTGCACATATATTCTCTTTTATTCTATTCCACAAACATCAAAATTATTTAAACTACATAGATTTAAATTTATTAGAAGTGAAATTTAGGAGGCAACAGGGTGGTAGCTCTGTGGCCCCCTTCATTGAACCTGTGGCCCACTAAATTCCAAAATCTTTCTGTGCCCCCCCTGAAATTTGCCATATGGCCCCAGGTTGGGAATCACTGGATTAGAGGGTAGCTAATGTTATCCTATTTTATAAGAAAGGCGGGAGAGAGAAAACAGGGAATTATAGACCAGTTAACCTGACATTGATGGTGGGGAAGATGCTGGAGTCAAAGATGAAATAGCGACATATTTGGATAGCAGTAACAGGATCGGTCCAAGTTAGCATGGATTTACGAAAGGGAAATCATGCTTGACTAATCTTCAGGAATTTTTCGAGGATGTAACTAGGAAAATGGACAAGGAAGAACCAGTACATGTAGTGTACTTGGACTTTCAGAAACCATTAGAACGGGTCAAATTTGATAGGAGATTAGTGGGCAAAATTAGGGCACATGGTATTGGGGCTAGAGTGTTGACATGGATAGAAAATTGGTTGGCAGACAGGTAACAAAGAGTAGGGATTAACGTTTCCCTTTCAGAATGGCAGGCAGTGACTAATGGGGTATTGCAAAGCTCTGTGCAGCTATTTACAATGTACATCAATGATTTAGATGAAGGGATTCAAAGTAACATTAGCAAATTTGCAGATGACACAAAGCTGGGTGGCAGTGTGAATTGTCAGGGGGATGCTATGAGAATGCAGGGTGACTTGGACAGTTTGGCTGAGTGGGCAGATGCATGGCAGATGCAGTTTAATGTGGATAAATGAGAGGTTATCCACTTTGGTAGCAAAAACAGGAAGACAGATTATTATCTAAATGGTGTCAAGTTGGGAAAAGGGAAAGTACAACGGGATCCGGGGGTCCTTGCTCATCAGTCAATGAAAGTAAGCATGCAAGTACAGCAGGCAGTGAAGAAAGCAAATGTCATGTTTGCCTTCACAACAAGAGTAGTTGAGTATAGGAGCAAAGAGGTATTTCTGCAATTGTTAAGGGCCCTAGTGAGACCACACCTGGAGAACTGTGTCCAGTTTTGGTCCCCTAATTTGAAGAAGTCCATTCTTGCTATTGAGGGAGTGCAGCGTAGGTTTACAAGGTTAATTCCCGGGATGGCGGGACTGTCAAATGCTGAGAGAATGGAGCGGCTAGGTTGTACACTCTGGAGTTTAGAACGATGAGAGCGGATCTTATTGAATCATATAAGATTATTAATGGTTTGGACACACTAGAGGCAGGAAACATGTTCCCTATATTGGGGGAGTCCAGAACCAAGGGCCACAGTTTAAGAATAAGGGGTAAGCCAGTTAGAACGGAGACGAGGAAACACTTTTTCACAGAGAGTTGTGAGTCTGTGGAATTCTCTGCCTCAGAGGGAGGTGGTGGCCGGTTACCTGGATACTTTCAGAAGCGAGCTAGAAAGAGTTCTTAAAGATAGTGGAGTCAGGGGATATAGGCAGAAGGCAGGAACGGGGTACTGATTGGGGATGATCATGGTCACATTGAATGGCGGTGCTGGATGGAAGGGCCGAATGGCCAACTCCTGCACCTATTGTCTATTGCAGCTCCTTATCCTGAGGATATGCCCTTTAGGTCTTGACTCTCCCATTAGGAAAAATATCCTATCAGCCTATCAGTCAAACACACCTTTCTCCACACCCGCTCCTTCCTTTCACTTTACACTCTTCTAAAATCTGGAGAATATCGGCTCAAGCATAGGACACGCTCTAACCACAGAAATCAGTCTTGCCAATAAATGTTTAGAGTTCTGGATAATCAGAATTAAAGGATGTTCTTTTAGGAAGGAGATGAGGTGACATTTCTTTAGCCAGAAGGTGGTGAATCTGTGGAATTCTTTGCCACAGATGGCTGTAGAGGCCAAGTCAGTGGATATTTTTCAGGCATAGATAGATTCTTGATTAGTACAGGTGTCAGAGGTTAGAGGAGAAGGCAGGAGAATGGGGTTAGGAGGGAGTAATTGATCAGCCATGATTGAATGGTGGGGTAGGCTTGATGGGCCGAATGACCTAATATTATTCCTAATGACCGTATAATATTAATAGGTAAAATTACCCAAACTAGATTAAAAAGTCTGGAACTACTCTGTTGCTTCCCCAACCACACGAGCTAATTCAGTAGACTTTCTCCATGTCCAAGGTGTATGGTAATGTATACAGAAACCATCTGGTGTGGAAGCAAATAGCACCCCTCAGATGCAAGAATCAAGCCAAAATGTAAGGATGATAATAGAAAAGAGCAAAATAAAAACTTACTTAAATGATCCATTTAAAAATTAATCTGAATAAGCAACATGAAATACAATGTAATATTAATTAGCAGGATACTTGAGACTGTTGAATCTGTGCAGAATGCACACACTTGGAATTAAGATTGTACATGGAGGAATTAAATGCAGCACAAATTCTCCCAACCTGGGAAGTTTGTCCCTTGGTAGCTTGTTCTAAATCTGCTTGCATGTTCTGGTGTTGCTCTTCATATTCTTCCAATTTTGCTTGAAGATCCTCTGTAAGAAAACACATATCACCATTTAAATAATGAGAAAGAAGAAGGGTCATGACCCGAAACGTCACCCATTCTTTCTCTCCAGAGATGCTGCCTGTCCCACTGAGTTATTCCAGCTATGTATGTCCATCTTCGGTTTAAACCAGCAACTGCAGTTCCTTCTTACACAAGAGATGAAGGATCTCTAACCAAATAACCCTTCCATTCTCTCTCTCTCTCTGTCTGTCTCTCCCCCACTCTAGTCCTCTTGCTAATTTTACCATTTGTATTCCTTCATTATCACCTCATCCCCAGCCAACAATGGACCATTGTCAGCTCCACCCTCCCCGAGTCATCGATGCAGGCTCTACTTTGTTCTGTACCTCTCCATACCTCTAATTCCCCCCCCCCCTCCCTGACTCCCTGACGGTCTTGATCCGAAACATCACCTATTCTTTTCTCCAGAGATGCTGCCTGACCTGCATTTTGTGTCTATCTTCGGTGTAAACCAGTATCCCCAGTTCCTTCTTACCCAATTAAAGACATACTATACACACACCGTTTTGTGCCTCGACGTGTTGTAGCCAGTTCACTTTCAGGTGTAACTGTTCGTTCTCCTCTTCCAAGTCAACGGCTATATCTTTGAGCTCCAGCAGCTCCTGCAGAGAAGGTACAATCTGGGTAGAAATAACTTTAGTGTCAATTATAGCCAAGGGATTTCTATTGGTCAGTAAAATAGTCACCATTCAAATTCTAGATTAAATATTTTGCTTTATGACTCTAGACAGGTAAGACTAGTGTAGATGGGGCTCGTTGGTCAGTGTGGGCAAGTTGGGCTGAAGGGCCTGTTTATGAACAGTATGATTCTCTAAATAACTTTAGCATGCATTATACTTTTAATGTGCTATTGCCGACAGCTCCATTCTACCACAACTATTTTATGATTGAATTTTCCTGCAGGTTCACATCTATCCCATGTCACTTACTCTTCAGAAAGGTGTTCTACACGGAATGGAGTGAGCTGTGAAATGTAGGGAAGCACTCCTTCATACAGTTGAGCCCAGATTATAAATCTACAATGTACATAACTAACTGTAAAAAAAAAAGTGTGGTTCCCACAACTCATGGAATAACATACTATCAATTTTCCTTTTTTTTTATAAGATAAAGTAATTTAATTCTAGGTAAATGGTAAACAGATTAATATTCAGTTAATCGTCACCAGGTACAAGGGGTTTTTATTTGGGGTACCTGTACATTGTCCAGCTCCTCTTCAATCTTCTTGATTTTCAATTTGGACTGAGCTTCCATTGTAATGAACCTGGCCTCTGATTTTTCAGCCTCTTGCGTCATAAGCCTCACTTGTTCTTTAAGAAAGAGAAAGGAAAAAACACCCGTAATTATCTGATATTTGTTGCAAATAAAAGCAACACCTCCACAATTTGCAATTGTTTCCTCAGCAGTTAATGGCAATCAGTGAAAATCATCTGTTCAACTAATTACCAACATTTGAAATCATAAAATATCCTTGAAATGCTACCATTCATTAAGCTTGAAGATTTGTAAGACAAAATGGTAATTCCATTTACATATTTATCCAATGATAAATTCCATAACTATCACTAGTGAGAAAAGATTAGAAGCTTGAATAAAGCTCCACAGAAAATGTGTCTCCTCAACAACATTTTGGAAATTAAGGTATAAAGTTGCTTAATCCCAAACAAACAAAATGATCATTCTCCACTGGCTCCATTAAAACCCTTATTTTATTTTAAATTACTCCAATTAAATTTCCTCTTCTGCTGCTGAATAGTCTGTCTCCACCATCATTGTATCTTGTCCCTGGTTTCACCCTCTCTTCCGTAAACTGTCATGCAAACACAGCTCAAGTCTCACAGAGATAAGACATTCATGGAGTTAATGAAATGTCCTGGTTGCTCTGTGGTCTTCTCATTAAAAGCTATTTGAAATTAAAAAACTTTGATGTATCATTTCCAGCAAGGGCATTGTGAATGGTAAAATGTCTTCAAATGATTTTATTTAGAGATACAGCGTGGAAACAGGCCCTTCGACCACGTATTTGTGCCGACCAATGATCCTCGCACACTAACACTATCCTACACACACTAGGGATAATTTACCATGAACCCAAGTCAATTAACCTACAAACCTGTACGTCTTTGGAGTGTGAGGATACCGAAGCACCTGGATGAAAACCCACAGGGAGAACATACAAACTCCGTACAGACAAGCACCACAGTCAGGATCAAACCCAGGTCTCTGGCGCTGAAAGGCAGCAACTCCACCGCTGCGCCACCAGGCCGCCCTTCACGATGTCATGTTTTAACTATCAGCAGCGTCTCAAAATTAAAATTCAGTGATAGCGATGTTTAAAGGATTCAAGAAGAGAAAGTTTTGAAAGCATCTGTACGAATCTGTCCAAATGACTACTGTGTGTTCCTGTCAGCCATTTGGCAGACTCTCACAAATGCTTCACAAATAATTCTTTTCTTGAAACTTTAAACATCACTATCTTCTGATCAAGGAATCTGACCAGAATACCTGAGTGAATAAAACTTAGATTACACGCTACTTTTCCTGATCACTGAACGTACCAACCCATTTACCAACCGATGAAGTATATTTTTAAGTGTGATCAGTGATAAAATATGAGAATTACAACAACCAATTTGCATACACAAAATCTCATAAGGTTACAGGGACGAGATAATTACACAGCAGGTGACGACAGATGTACAAATCTGCGGTAGGAACATTTATGGCCGACCAAAAATATTAACAGGTCATCTTTGAGTAATTACCTTCCAGTTCCCCAATCTTCTGTTTGGTGTAATCATTTAAAGAACAAGTTGCCTGTTCTGCAAGAGGTGCACAGGCATGAGATTGTAAAAGTTGCACATCTTTGTTAAGTTGTACACAGCACTGATCTTTCAGTGATGTTTCTTCAGCATGTTTCTCATGGATTTTGCGGAGCTGAGTCCTGTGTTTTCTGTTGAGTTTTTTTAAATCTGCCTCATGCTTTTCCGTCATATTTCGGACCTTGGTTCTCATTCCGTGTTTTTCAGCCAGAAGCTTGTCCTTGAGTTCTTCATTTTCCATCTCAATGACGCTCAAATCTTCAACTAACTCCTAAAAAATTAAAAATAGCCAAATTAAAGTAAAGATACTTTCGTGAGCCTTTGTGTGGGGGAGGGTGGATGTGGGGGAGGGGGTTGCTGAGGGTGGGTGTGGGGGAGGGGGTGTGGGGGAGGGCAGGGTGTGGGGGAGGGGTGTGGGGAGGGGGTGTGGGGGAGGGGGTTGCAGAGGAGAGGGGGTGGGGGGAGAGGTGTTGGGGGGGGGGCAAATGGGGTCTGTGGGGTGTGGGGAGGGTGAACCTTCAAAACCTTTATAACTTTTGTACTATTTCATCGATCGGATCAAAACTTTTTTGATTTCAGCAGAGAGGAATGGTGGCGAAAAATGATAGCGATAAGCAGGATGGTTTTTGCTCAAATTTAATTCCAACGCAGACACAAAGTGGTCAAGATGAGTTTTAGTAATATATATGGAATAGAAATGATGGAAGATAGATATAATCAGTAGTGACACTGTTGCATTATAATCAAGAGTTCATGTGTTGTTGACATCTAAATAGGAGATAAATAGCAGATCTCTTCTGATTTTGGTCACGGCTGAAAACAATTGGTGGCACAGATCAGCAATGCCAACAACCTGTCATAACCAGAATGACAACACTGCAAGGCTCCACATAAACTGTGACTCTGCACTATAACACATCATAAAAGGGTTGATTTACAAAAAAAGAATGGGAAGATTTATACAAAAGAAAATCTTCACATATTTTCATATCTACAGATTTATTCCAAGAGGCTCCCTGCTATTTTTATTTCACTGCCAGTTACAACAGAATCCCTTAGCTGGTTGCAGAGATCTTTCCCTGTAATAGAGATTCACACAGCAGCGAACAATGATTTCCTTACCGCTAGCTCCCGATTCTTCCCATCAAGCTTTTTCTCCAACACATCCACAAGTTGTGTCCTTTCCAATAATGCCTCTTCGCTTTCACGGAGTTTTTCCTTCAGATTTTCCAGCAACTGAGGAAGTTAACAAGTGATTAATACCTCCTACAGATAAATCTGGGCAACATAGAATGGAAATCACACACACGCTACATTTGTAATTCAACTGCACCAATAGTTAGGTCTTCAATTCCACCTTGGTATTAAGATATTAAAATTATCATTAATGAAATCAGAGGATGAAATCATTAATTCACATTCAATGGTTTAATGGCCCTTTATTGTCACGTGTACTGAGGTACAGTGAAATATGATTTACCACACACATACTAAAAAAGCAACAAGACACAAAACTACATAAAGATTAAACATAAACAGCCACCACAGCGGCGTGTGAGAATCCCTAGGGCACCCAGCATAAGCGGAGACCCACAGCCATCAGTTCAATGTCCGGGCCACACACACGCTCCTTCACCGACCGCTGTACTCTCTCTGCAGTCCCTGTCCGCCCAAAGTCAGAAAGCCGTCCACACTCGCATCAGACTCCAGGATCACTGCACTAACCAGAATGACAATGTTGCAAGGCTCTACATAAAATGTGATTCTGCACCATAACAGATCATAAAAGGGTTGATGGGCTGATTTAGAAAAAAAGAATGGGAAGATTTATACAAAAGAAAATCTTCACATTTTTTCATGTTGATAAATGTGAGGTTATCCACTTTGGTGGCAAAAACAGGAAAGTAGACTATTATCTGAATGGTGGCCGATTAGGAAAGGGGGAGATGCAACGAGACCTGGGTGTCATGGTACACCAGTCATTGAAAGTAGGCATGCAGGTGCAGCAGGCAGTGAAGAAAGCAAATGGTATGTTAGCATTCATAGCAAAAGGATTTGAGAAAATGAGCAGGGAGGTTCTACTGCAGTTGTACAGGGTCTTGGTGAGACCACACCTGGAGTATTGCATACAGTTTTGGTCTATTAATCTGAGGAAGGACATTCTTGCCATAGAGGGAGTACAGAGAAAGTTCAGCAGACTGATTCCTGGGATGTCAGGACTTTCATATGAAGAAAGATTGGATAGACACGGCTTGTACTCGCTAGAATTTAGAAGATTGAGGGGGGATCTTATAGAAACTTACAAAATTCTTAAGGGGTTGGACAGGCTAGATGCAGGAAGATTGTTCCTGATGTTGGGGAAGTCCAGAACAAGGGGTCACAGTTTAAGGATAAAGGGGAAATCTTTTAGGAGTGGGGTGAGAAAAACATTTTTTACACAGAGAGTGCTGAATCTCTGGAATTCTCTGCCACAGAATGTAGTTGAGGCCAGTTCATTGGCTATATTTAAGAAGGAGTTAGATGTGGCACTTGTGGCTAAAGGGATCAGGGGGTATGGAGAGAAAGCAGGTACAGAATACTGAGTTGGATGATCAGCCATGATCATATTGAATGGCGGTGCAGGCTCGAAGGGCCGAATGGCCTCCTCCTGCACCTATTTTCTATGTTTCTATTTACAGATTTATTCCAAGAGGCTCCCTGCTATTTTGATTTCACTGCCAGTTACAACAGAATCCCTTAGCTGGTTGCAGAGATCTTTCCCTGTAATAGACATTCACACAGCTGCAAACAATGATGTCCTTACCGCTAGCTCCCGATAATTTCCATCAAGCTTTTTCTCCAACACATCCACAAGTTGCGTCTTTTCCAATAATGCCTCTTCGTTTTCACGGAGTTTTACCTTGAGGTCTTCCAGCAACTGAGGAAGTTAACGTGATTAATACCTCCTAACAGTGATTAAAACTGGGCAACATAGAAAGGAAATCACACACACGCAACATTTGTAATTTAAATGCACCAATTCTTCAATTCCACCTTGGTATTAAGATGTTAAAATTAAAATTATCATTAATGAAATCAGGAGATGAAAACATTAATTCACATTCAATGGTTTAATGGTCCTTTATTGTCACGTGTACTGAGGTACAGTGAAATATGATTTACCACAGACATCCAAAAATGCAACAAGACACAAAACTACATAAAGATTAAACATAAATAGCCACCACAGCGGCGTGTGAGAATCCCTAGGGCACACAGGATAAGCAGAGACCCACAGCCATCAGTTCAATGTCCGGACCACACACACGCTCCTTCACCGACCGCTGTACTCTCTCTGCAGTCCCTGTAACTTTTACCATCTTCCTCCTTTTCTCCCACGGTCGGGGCAATCGAAACTCCCGCAGTCGCCGATCAAAGGTCCTGCAGTTGGAGCTCCCGACGTTGATCCCTAACAAAGCTACCTCCAGCTCCACGATGTTTGGCCACAATGCCGGCGGAGATGCAATAAGGGAAAAAGATCATAGATAATCTTTGGTAATACTGGGAAAAGGGGAAGTGTCCTGGAGAGCTGCACACGTGAGGTGGGAGTGACCCTAGGAGCCGCGTGGGCCCAATCCACCCACCGAACAACCCGCCGCCGACCGGAACGTGCACCGGTTGGCTAGACTCGCCCCACAGGCCTCCCAGGGGACCGAGGTGAAGCCGGATGGCGAGGTCTGCCTGGGCTGAGGGAGCCTCAGCAGCGGCGGTGATGGAAGCCTCAGCAGCAACGGGAGCCTCAGCGGCAACGGGAGCCTCAGTGGCAGTGGGGCCTCACGATCAGCCCGCAATCAGCGTTCAATGATAGTGGGGGAGGGGGGTGAGTGGGGGGGGGGGGGGTAGCGGAAGACAATGGGGACCAGGCGTCCCCCCACTGCCGTGAAGAACAATGGGGATCCGGCGATGGGGGACTGCCATGTGGGACGGTGGTAGAACAATGTGGGTCCCGGTGTGGGGGAAATACTCTACATTTATAATTCTCTACCCAGGGGATAAGCCTGCGTTTGTTTGTTTGTTCGTTCCGTTTAAGGCGTTGTGCACACGGCAGCCAGCCAACAGTCGCATGTCTTTTTCTTTTTCTTTTCACTTTTAATTTCAAGTTTTCGTGCACCTTGTGTGTTGTGACTGTTGGCGACCAATTTCCCTCCGGGGAAGAAGAACGTTTTATTGTATCGTATCGTAAGTGAAAACTAAGGATCAATTCAGGCCTCAGTGATGGCCAATAGCTCTCTGATGACCGTGGGTGAGTAGTGATACGTTGGAGCAGAGGAGTTTAGAATTGGTGGTCAATGCTGCCCACAAGGTAAGGTGTTATGATGAGCAGCTGACTCCTAGTACCAAGAGCTTGGGTCATGCTCAGACCAATCCCCTTTATCTTGGAACTAACAGGATGCCCATCTTTTCCAGGGTTGCTTTTACATTAGTGGCCCACCATTGCTCATCACTGCACAGGACAGGAAGAAAATCATGAATGTCATAAACGTCCCAGGTTTACTTAGAGGAGAATGTATTTTTTCAAGTAGTGAACCAGTCACATTACACAAATAAACATTTCTCGGCCTCAATATGCACAACCCATCTAATAAAAATGAGTCATGCCAATAACAAATAATAAAACATGAGAAATTCAATTTGAAACGGCTAACATTTACCAGAGGCAAAATATAACAGACAAATTAAGTTAAGCAAAGGAAAAGCATTTTCATGAAATATTTTTGCAATTGAAATCATAAGCAAGTGATTGTAGTCCACACATTATTTTATACAAGGAAAAACTAAATTCCAAAATATATCATGAATACAAATACAAATTTTGTAAATGCAAATGCAACAACAGGAAATTACAACAATACTTACCCCCGCCGATGCAAGAGGCTTTTCATTTGCACAAATGCACCTCCACATGCTCTTATTTGAATGTGGCTGTAAAATAACCAAAATAATAATTAAATAGAATTGGTACAGAGCAGAGATTAGTTTAACCGGGCATCATCCGTGGCACGGACATTGTGGGCCAAAGGGCCTGTTCCTGTGCTGTACTGTTCTATGGTCTATGCTCTTGAGTTTACGTTTAGTTTGTTGTCACGTGTACCGAGGTACAGTGTAAAGCTTTTGTTGCGTGCTGACCAGTCAGCAGAAGGACAATACACGTTTGCAATCGACCCATTTACAGCGCAAGGTAACCCCAGCGAAGTCTGATCAAGGATAGTCCAAGGGTCATCAAAGAGGTAGATAATAGTTCAGTACTAATGATGCGAATGATGAGATTAGCAAATGGCAGAGGGGTCCAATTGAAGAAAGTGACACCCAATGCAAAGCAGATCAGTGGCAGATAATAAAGAGACATTAAAGTGAATGGAGAGGAGGAATTTATTTAATCAGAGGGTGGTGAATCTGTCTAATTCATTGCCACTGAAGGATGTGGAGGCCAAGTCAATGGATATTTTATGGCAGAGATTGATAGAGTTTTGACTAGTGCGGGTGTCAGAGGTTATTGGGGAAAAGGCAACAAGTATGAAGGCAGCTGGGCTCTAAAATTCAGGTAGTTTCAATGTGTGAAATGATTATACATCTAAATTCCTTACAACCAATAAGCAGAGCAGGATTAAGGGCTCAAAGATGCCTCAATAATGCTCAATAATGAGGAGTTGCAATAATGGACAATGCAATGCAATACACAAAATATTTCTATGAGAGTGGATACGTGGAACTTGGGACCTCAATTCTTTTGGAAGCAGGATTAAATTTCAGTTAACTTTTGATCATTGAACATGTACATGGTTTCACTTTGATGAACGTAGCTTTCAATGAACACATAATATCAACACATAGTTTTAGGGTAATATTTCTCTACCCAATGGAAAGCCAGCCTATTACAAAACAAAATGGTTAAAATAGGAAATATCCTGAGCACGCTAGATGCAACAATGGAAATAAAACTGAGGCAACTGAAAGGTGTAACATGTATGGATCACAAGACAAAGGAGCTGCCATTTAAAACAGAGGTGTGCAAGAATTTCCTCTCTCAGTGAATGATGAATCTCTGGATTTTTATATCCTGGATATAATATCCTCAGCGACAACGGGAGCCTCAGTGGCAACGGGAGCCTCAGCAGCAACGGGAGCCTCAGCGGCAGTGGGGCCTCACGATCAACCCGCAATCAGCGTTCAATGATAGTGGGGGGGGGGTCTGCCTGGGCTGAGGGAGGCCTCAGCAGCGGCGGTGATGGAAGCCTCAGCAGCAACGGGAGCCTCAGCAGCAACGGGAGCCTCGGCAGCGGCGGTGATGGAAGCCTCAGCGGCAACGGGAGCCTCAGCGGCAACGGGAGCCTCAGCGGGAACGGGAGCCTCAGTGGCAACGGGAGCCTCAGCGGCAACGGGAGCCTCAGCAGCAACGGGAGCATCAGCGGCAGTGGGGCCTCACGATCAACCCGCAATCAGCGTTCAATGATATGGTGGGGCGGGGGGGGCGGGGAGGGGAAGACCATGGGGACCAGGCGTCCCCCCACTGCCGTGAAGAACAATGGGGATCCGGCGATGGGGGACTGCCATGTGGGACGGTGGTAGAACAATGTGGGTCCCGGTGTGGGGGAAATACTCTACATTTATAATTCTCTACCTAATTCTCAGCCTGCGTTTGTTTGTTTGTTCATTCCGTTTAAGGCGTTGTGCACACGGCAGCCAGCCAACAGTCGCATGTCTTTTTCTTTTTATTTGCACTTTTAATTTCAAGTTTTCGTGCACCTTGTGTGTTGTGACTGTTGGCGACCAATTTCCCTCCGGGGATGAAGAAAGTTTTATTGTATCATATTGTAAGTGAAAACCAAGGATCAATTCAGGCCTCAGTGAGGCCAATAGCTCTCTGATGACTGTGGGTGAGTAGTGATACGTTGGAGCAGAGGAGTTTAGAATTGGTGGTCAATGCTGCCCACAAGGTAAGGTGTTATGATGAGCAGCTGACTCCTAGTACCAAGAGCTTGGGTCGTGCTCAGACCAATCCCCTTTATCTTGGAACTAACAGGATGCCCATCTTTTCCAGGGTTGCTTTTACATTAGTGGCCCACCATTGCTCATCACTGCACAGGACAGGAAGAAAATCATGAATGTCATAAACGTCCCAGGTTTACTTAGAGGAGAATGTATTTTTTCAAGTAGTGAACCAGTCACATTACACAAATCAACATTTCTCGGCCTCAATATGCACAACCCATCTAATAAAAATTAGTCATGCCAATAACAAATAATAAAACATGAGAAATTCAATTTGAAACGGCTAACATTTACCAGAGGCAAAATATAACAGACAAATTAAGTTAAGCAAAGGAAAAGCATTTTCATGAAATATTTTTGCAATTGAAATCATAAGCAAGTGATTGTAGTCCACACATTATTTTATACAAGGAAAAACTAAATTCCAAAATATATCATGAATACAAATACAAATGTTGTAAATGCAAATGCAACAACAGGAAATTACAACAATACTTACCCCCGCCGATGCAAGAGGCTTTTCATTTGTACAAATGCACCTCCACATGCTCTTATTTTAATGTGGCTGTAAAATAACCAAAATAATAATTAAATAGAATTGGTACAGAGCAGAGATTAGTTTAACCGGGCATCATCCGTGGCACGGACATTGTGGGCCAAAGGGCCTGTTCCTGTGCTGTACTGTTCTATGGTCTATGCTCTTGAGTTTACGTTTAGTTTGTTGTTACGTGTACAGAGGTACAGTGTAAAGCTTTTGTTGCGTGCTGACCAGTCAGCAGAAGGACAATACATGTTTGCAATCGACCCATTTACAGCGCAAGGTAACCCCAGCAAAGTCTGATCAATGGTCATCAAAGAGGTAGATAATAGTTCAGTACTAATGATGCGAATGATGAGATTAGCAAATGGCAGAGGGGTCCAATTGAAGAAAGTGACACCCAATGCAAAGCAGATCAGTGGCAGATAATAACGAGACATTAAAGTGAATGGAGAGGAGGAATTTCTTTAATCAGAGGGTGGTGAATCTGTCTAATTCACTGCCACTGAAGGATGTGGAGGCCAAGTCAATGGATATTTTAAGGCGGAGATTGATAGAGTTTTGACTAGTGCGGGTATACGAGGTTATGGGGGAAAAGGCAACAAGTATGAAGGCAGCTGGGCTCTAAAATTCAGGTAGTTCCAATGTGTGAAATGATCATGCATCTAAATTCCTTACAACCAATAAGCAGAGCAGGATTAAGGGCTCAAAGATGCCTCAATAATGCTCAATAATGAGGAGTTGCAATAATGGACAATGCAATGCAATACACAAAATATTTCTATGAGAGTGGATACGTGGAACTTGGGACCTCAATTCTTTTGGAAGCAGGGTTAAATTTCAGTTAACTTTTGATCATTGAACATGTACATGGTTTCACTTTGATGAACGTAGCTTTCAATGAACACATAATATCAACACATAGTTTTAGGGTAATATTTCTCTACCCAATGGAAAGCCAGCCTATTACAAAACAAAATGGTTAAAATAGGAAATATCCTGAGCAAGCTAGATGCAACAATGGAAATAAAACTGAGGCAACTGAAAG
This sequence comes from Amblyraja radiata, assembly GCF_010909765.2. Classification (NCBI taxonomy): domain Eukaryota; kingdom Metazoa; phylum Chordata; class Chondrichthyes; order Rajiformes; family Rajidae; genus Amblyraja; species Amblyraja radiata. The sequence goes on from NC_045971.1 coordinate 44,708,565, forward strand.
GTGTAACATGTATGGATCACAAGACAAAGGAGCTGCCATTTAAAACAGAGGTGTGCAAGAATTTCCTCTCTCAGTGAATGATGAATCTGGATTTTTATATCCTGGATGATGTCGAGGTTAGATCACATGAGGTATTCAAACGCAAGGTAGATCAATCAAATCATGTTATCGATTAGGTCCACTTAATATAAATAATGTTCACAAAATCCACATTACATCCAATTCACAGGAATAAAATAACCATTACAGCAGAACTACCTGTATCAAATCATACACAAACGTCCCAAATTACCTTAATTTCACAGATTTCATCACGTCACAAAATGGTGCAAAAACAGCAAATTAAAAGTTAAGACACAGATTAAAGTTGCATCTCAATGTAATTAGTTTAACATCATATTCCATAACTGTGCCACAGTTGATCAGCTTATTTACAACGACTGTTGCTAAAACTGGCCCTACTTGTGAATAAAGTTTGCCATCCTGCACTGCACAAAAGTAGAACATAGCTTGATATCCAATTGCAAACTTGAGCCTTACAGCACCTCCTATCAGCTGTTATTTAATTCTACAAGTATGGCCAAAGTTCTATATAGATTTCCTTTGCCGATATTGGACTTATCTGTATTTCATCCCATTTCCATTTCCATGTGCAAGGACACAAACAAATTGCTTTTTCCATGAGCACTTTCCATTTTTCAGCATTCCAATAATTTTGAATTATTGTCACTGCTAGGATACAGGAAAACAAACCAGCTGATTTGGACTAGGCAAAGTTCCCCCAATAACCAGATAAAATATTCTGGTGAAGTTGGTTCCTGTTTAAGTATTAGGCATCAAAAATCCCCGGTATTCATCAAATAGTATCACTGAACGTAAGACGACAGATTAGGCCTCTAGTTCATCCAGAATTGGCACCTCGAACAGTGTAGCACTTCCTTATCACTGGATTGGCAATTCTCGCAGGATATGTGTCTATAAACTGACTCAAAAGCAAATCCTGCTCTATTCTCAAAGTAACTAAAACTCAAAACAAAGAAAACAATGGAATTTTCACTCATAAAATGAGCAGCACAATGGCACAGCCAGTAGAGCTACTACCTCACAGCACCAGAGACCTTGGTTCCATACGGACATTGGGTTCTGTGGAGTTTGAGTGACTGTGTGGGTTTCCTCCGGGTGATCCAGTTTCCTCCCACATCCCAAACACATGCAGCTTTTTAGGTTTCCGTAAATGGCCTCCATATAATTGCCACTAATGTGTAGGGAGTGTTTGAAAAAGGGGAATAATATAGTGTAGCGACACCTGGTGGTGGCTCTGGGTAATCGAACCCTCGTGATTGACTGGAGGGAGGAGTCACTGAGCGCGGGTGTTCTAATGGCTGTATTTTTTTGCTTATGTAAATGATCAGAGTCTGGAGTCTTTCTACCGCTGTTCGGTAAAAAGCAAACTGACTTACTGCATAACTGCCTGGTTTGGGAACTGTTTAGCAGCTGACAGAGCAGCTCTCTAGAGGGTGATAAAAACTGCCCAGGGTATCATTGGTCTCCCCCTGCCCCCTCTGGAGGACATTTACCACTCCAGATGCCGCAGCAGGACCTGTAATATCGTGAAAGACATTACACACCCTTGTCACCACCTTTTCACACTGCTGCCCTCAGGAAAAAGGTACAGGTCGCTAAAGTCACGCACTGCCAGACTCAAGAACAGCTTTCACCCATCAGCAATCTTGGAACTGAACTCTGTCTCGGGAGCGGGTTATGGGGAAGGAGAGGGGTGGGAGACAGTGTTAATTTATGTAAATGTGAATCCATGGGTGGGTTTGTGGAGGGAGGGAGTGTAAAAAGTATGAGTATGTGAATGTTTAAAGTTCTTTTAAATGGAGAGACACAGTAATCTCGTTGTATGTGACACATGCAATGACAATAAAGCATTCTGATTCTGATTCTGATTATCAGCACTATACAAGGTAAGTGGAAAAGAAAATTACAATACCTGTATCAATCCAAATGTCACAATATATCAAAAATATTTGATGAACTTTCCCCAAGCGGACAATTTCCAGATTGAATTTAGCCTCCTGATGACAAAGAAGGCTATTGTCTACTGCGAGGGGAATTGATTACAAAGGCACGCAGTTTCTGCGGATAGTCGCAACACTTCCCCGTGAAAAATCTTTTACAGGAAAGGTCTCAGAATATAAAGATGTAAAGAATACCAAGTTGTTCAGGTTAAGTCTGCTCAATCAATAGCTGAAATGGGATAAGCCGTGCTCTCTTCTCACTGTTACCATCGACAGTAGCCACAGAAGTGTAAACGTCCCACACTCCCAGTTCGAAAAAAAGCTACTGTCCCATCAGGTTGTTGAACTGACCTAATGCTCCCACAGCAACGGAACATTACAGACCATCTCTTGGCAACAATGCATTGTTTAATTTTCTGAATTCCATTTTATAGACAATAGACAATGTCATATGACAATTACCTGAATGGTGCAGGAGCAGGTCATTTGGCCCTTTGAGCCTGCACCACCATTCACTGTGATCATGGTTGATCATCCACAATCAGTATCCCCTTCCTGCCTTCTCCCCATAGGATAGAATATAGATTATTGGAGATGTTTCAGTTTGTTCCTGCATCCAAATAATTTATCATATCAAATGCCTTTAGTCCACTGGAAGTAGATCACCAAACTTCAGTGATGTCCTGCTTCTATCGCCATAATCTCCAAGCACTATGTCATTAATCCTAACATTGATTTCTTTCAATTCCTACCTTCCACACATATAGAAACCTAATAGCCCTGTCCCACGGTGCGAGTTCATTCCAAGAGCTCTCCCGAGTTTTAAAAAAATCAAACTTGTGGTAAGCACGGTGAATGAACGTAGCGGGTACGTCGGGGCTCGGGGACATCTCTTAGCGCTAACGGCAGGTACTCGGGAAGACTCGCTAATGGTAGGAAAGCACGGGAAGACTCGTGAAGATTTTTCGACATATGATTGGGCAGTAAATATTAAAAATATGATTCACCTGCTGGACAACTCTGCCCAGCAGGTGGATTGGATTGTAATGGAGAGAGAGGACTGCGCTCCGTGTAATACAGGAGCGACTCTCCTCTCACCAATGAATCTGAATAACAAAAATTATAATAAAAATCCAATGATACATAGTACAATTAGAACTTGGAAACAAATAAAACAGAATCGAAAATTAAGAAATCTATCTCTTTTAATGCCAATAGTCAATAACCCGTTGTTTAAACCCTCAATTATAGATAAATCATTTACACAATGGGAAAGAATGGGAATCAAAACGCTCAGAGACTTGTATGAATTAGGAAAATTATTATCATTTCAACAATTACAACTGAAATATAATTTGAAAAATAATCAATATTTTAAATATCTTCAAATCCGTGATTATCTGAAAAAATACACAAAAGACTATCATAACATGCCCCCAGACTTATTGGATGAAGCTATGAAGACAAAGGCTGAATCAGCAAATCTAATATCATACTTATACAACATTATTTTAAATATAGAAATACCTACAACCGATGGTATTAGAAGAGACTGGGAACAAGAACTAGCTATAAAAATTTCAAAAGAGAGCTGGGATAAACACTTACTACATGTGCATAAATGCTCGATCAACGTACGACATACTCTAATCCAATATAAAACATTACATAGACTATATTATTCAAAAACTAAAATAAATAAACGTTTCCCCAATGTCTTACCCATTTGTGATAAATGTCAGTCACCAGAAGCTACCATAGCGCACTCTTTTGTTTTCTCTATAAAAATTCAAAAATTCTGGAACGAAATATTTGAAATCTTCACAAAATTATTTAAAATAAAACTTGTACCAAAAGCAGAATGGATCATTTTTGGAATATCGGAAGGTAACCCCGAATTAAATGTGTTTCAAAAGAACTTACTTAATTACGGGCTAATAATGGGGAAAAAGCTTATACTCAAATTTTGGAAAAATGTTCCAATACCAACAATAAAAATGTGGATTTCAAACATGTTCGAAACACTACATTTGGAAGAGATGAGACTCCTCCTAGCAGGCAAATCAGACCACTTCCAAAAGACGTGGTCTGCATTTACGGAACTATTACAAGCATAAGGTGCAATAGTAATTTAAAATATAAAGGGTACCAGGATCTGGTAACGGGGGATATAAAATATATATTTTTTTTAAAACACGGTTGGTATATCCTTTTTTGCGGAGTTTTGTGTTACAATAGAGCGATTGTTTTTCCTTTTTTTTTAATTGTCTTTCTAGGGTCTTATTTCCTTTCTTTACTTCCTTCTCTAATTTCTTCCCTAATTCTTCTCCCAACACATTCCTGCACCACGATTCTTGCTCACTTTCCTTACTTCTTTTATTTCTACCTTTTTTAAAGCTCGAAAAACGAAGTGGTACAACAAAATGTAATAAGATTTATGTGAAGTGTATTAATGTAATTTACTGTACTTCTAACAAAAACATTTAAATAAATAAATAAATAAATAAAGATGTCCACGAGAGCCCCGAGTACTGACGAGCGGCCATTGTCGTAAATTTCCGAGTTCGAATCAGGGCAAACTCGGGAAAACTCTTGGAATGAACTCGTACCATGGGATAGGGCTTTAATTGTGCCCTCCATTGTGGAGATAGAACTGAACAGCATTTAATTATTCTGCAATTTATTTGTTCCCAACCAGGGTTTATAACCAAGAGACTTATTTTTGTTTTCAATTACATCAGAATTGGAAGAAGCTATAAAACAAGCTTATATTTGGCCACAGTTTAAGAATAAGGAGTAAGCCATTTAGAACGGAGACAAGGAAACACTTTTTCTCACAGAGAGTTGTGAGTCTGTGGAATTCTCTGCCTCAGAGGACGATGGCGATGGTTCTCTGAATACTTTCAAGAGAGAGCTAGATAGGGCTCTTAAAGTTAGCAGAGTCATGTGATATGGGGAGAAGGCAGGAACAGGGTACTGATTGGGGTTGAACAGCCTTGATCACATTGAATGGCAGTGCTAGCTCGAAGGGCCAAATGGCCTACTCCTGCACTTATTGTCTATTGTCTCAGCAGGATAGACAGCATTTCTGGAGGGAAGGAATTGGTTACATTTCAGCTTCAGTCCCTTCTTCACACTTATATCAAGTCAAGAGTGTTTTATTGTCATATGTCCCAGATAGGACAATGAAATTCTTACTTGCTGCAGCACAACAGAATATGTAAACATAATACATAACGGGAGAAGAAGAAAAAATGGAGTGTGTGTATGCACATGCACACATACTCAATAAATAGCAAATATAGTGCAATAATAGTATTAGTTTATTGCAGTTCAGAGCTTATTTGTTGTCGTGTTTAATAGCCTGATGGATGTAGGGAAGAAGCTGTTCCTGAACCTGGACGTTAGTTTTCAGGCTCCTGTACCTTCATCCCGATGGCAATGGTGAAATGAGTGTGTGGCCAGGATGGCGTGGGTCTTTGATGAAGTTGGCTGCCTTTTTTGTGCAGCGACTTTGATAGATCCCTTCGATGGTGCGGAGGTCAGAGCCGGTGATGGCCTGAGCAGTGTTTACAACTTTTTGATTCTCTCTCCTGGCAATCACTGCCATGAAGGCCACGCCCCTTCTGGTGGGAGGGACTATAAAACCCGGAAGTGTGGGCGTGGCTCAGTCTGTCTGCAAGATAGCGAGGGTGAGGTCACAACTCTCCGTCTGAGCTGGGAAACTACAGAACACTGTGAGTCTGCAATGTACTTGAATAAATGATTTGTTAGCCCTTAATGAAAATGAAATGAGTTGTTTGGCCTGTCCTGTGCTTGAAACGGCAATGGGAATGGAAATTAAGTGAAAATGCAATGAGCTATTTGGCTTGAGCCTGCCCTGTTTTGAAAGTGCAATGGCAATGGAAGTGAAGTTAAAATGCAATCAGCTGTTTGTCTTCGCCTGCCCTGTGCTTGAAACTGCAATGGCAATGGAAATGAAGTGAAAATGCCATCAGCTGTTTGTCTTCGCCTGCCCTGTGCTTGAAACTGCAATGGCAATGGAAGTGAAATGAAAATGCAAGGAGCTATTCAGCCTGCCCTGAGCTTAAATCTGCAATGCAATTGGAAATGAAATGAAATGAGTTGTTTGGCCTGCCTGAAACCACTAATTTCGGCCCACGGCCCCTATTAGCCGAGAAATTGGTCCCTTTAGCCCAAATGCCCTTATTAGCCCAGGAGGAGCATTTTGGCCCAAAAGGCCCATGCCAGGCCAGGAAAAGTCCAGAAAAATTGCCTTTCCCTGAGAATCTGCTCAGATTTTTTTTAAAGAGCTCATTTGGCCCATCAGGCATGTACTAGCCCAGGCTCATCAGTAAGTATTCTCCCTGCAAGTATTAAACCTCACTCCATTATTTTCCCGCCTCCCTTCATTTGCTCCCTGTGAAATCCAGGCCAGGATATAGTTTCCTCCCTCATTGCTGTGATTAATATTAAAGTTCTGATCTTGAGAATATCACATTTTTTGAATTTTTAAGGCAGTCTGGGTGTTTATTACTATTTCCGTCACAACGGTTAATTTTGTAATTAGCTACTTAATTAGGTAATTAACTCATTATATACTTTAATTTCAGCCCATCAAAGTAAGATGCATCATATTTGTTTCAGAATGCTTCAATCTATAATAACTGAACATTTTATTCAGTTCTCTTAATTGTTATTAAAGTTATGGGCTTTTATGTCAATTGACTGCCCTTGATCACAGCTTTTGTGTTAAATTAATGGAAAACCAATAGGGAACAAGATGCTAATTTCTGAGTATGAAAATGACCATAACTTTATTAAACGGAAGATATGAAAGTGAATTAGGTATCAAGTTTTTTTTGTGCTTTATCTGATGAGATAAATTACAGGCTTGATTTTTAAAATCTCAAAATGTTGTAACATTCCTACTGACTGACTGACTGACCCTAATCCTAACCCCAGCTCTACATTTGTTATTTATCATTTATATTTAACAGTTCACATCATAACTTTATAAAGATAAATCAATTCTAAAACAAAATTATCAGCAAGGTTAGCATTACCTTTATTCCTTGGAAACCTTGCTATTGTTTTGATGTAATTCGGAGGCAGCCATGATCCCAGAGTGTTCGCTACCTAGCGACCATGAAACAAAGCGAGTGAATGGTCAATTGGCGTCTGATCTCAATGTCAAAGGTGCTTTGATTGGACAATTACTACTCGGAAAACTGGAGGTTTTTCTCATATTTTATAAATGTGCAGGTTTTGTTCTTGACGAGTTTCAGGTATGATTTCTATAATATTTTTACACAATATGCTAAAAATTCAGGTAGTTACGTGATTTGGGTCACAAACTGAAACAAAAAAGCACTTTGGCCCACAGCCTAAAAACAGGGAATTATAGACCAGTAGTGGGGAAGATGTTATAGCTGTGCATCTGGAAAGCAGTAACAGGATCGGTCAAAGCCAACATGGATTTATGAAGGGGAAATCTTCCTTGACTAATCCTCTGGAATTTTTTGAGGATGTAACATGTAGAATGGATAAGGGAGCGCCAGTGGATGTGGTGCATTTGGACTTTCAAAAAGTCTTTGACAAGGTCCCACACAAGAGATTAGTATGCAAAATAAGAGCACATGCTATTGGGGGTAGGGTATTGACATGGATAGAGAATTGGTTGGCATTCAGAATGCAAAGAGTAGGAATTACCGGGTCCTTTACAGAATAGCACACAGTGACTAAAACTCAGTGCTGGGACCCAAGTTATTTACAATATAAATGATTTAGACAAGATAATTAAATGTGACATCTCCAAGTTTGCGGATGACACAAAGCTGGGTGGCAGCATGAGCTGCGATGAGGATGCTATGAGGCTGCAGGGTGACTTGGATTGGTTGGGTGAGTGGGCAGATGCATGGCAGATGCAGTATAGTGTAGATAAATGTGAGGTCATCCTTTTTGATGGCAAGAACAGAATGGCAGACAATTACCTGAATAGTATCAGATTAGGAAAAAGGGAGGTGTAACGAGACCTGGGTGTGCTTGTACACGGGGCCTCTGAGAGGAATTTTATCAGTGGGTACAAAGTTTCTTTCGGGCCCCGTCCCTTCTCCATTAATCATCCTGTTTATATCCACTGCCGGTTTATGCCATGAGCTGTAGCCTGTAAAGCAAAAAGGGGTATGAAAGATGAGAGGGTCTAGACATTATTATCTACCCTTGAACATTGCGGAATCTAACTCAAGGACACTCTGTGCTCAAACGAGGAAAGACTGATAACATGGGAGTGACGATCTGCTGAGCTGAGAGCGAAAAACATCACATGGCTTACATAGTTTTACAAAATATAGAGAATTAATAATAATTAATAAATAACAATACTAATATAGAAACAGCAATTGAAACTGATAAAAATGTGTTGCCTGCTTTATAACGCAGACAACAGTAATCACATATGTTCCGCAGCTCGAGTGGGGAGGGGAGGAGACTCAGGCACCTGGCATAATTCCAGGAGCCTGACTCCGGTTAACCCTTTCAGCGAACAGCTCACTTTTAACAATACTAAAACCAATTATAAATAGTTAAGAGATAAAGAGTGAGGAATATATGTAACTGAATACATGATTAGATTTGATAAGTCGGAATGAAACATATATATATACTGCAACTGGGTGAAATAGAACTGATTTGGAAACGGTACCGACCCCCTAGGTTTTGGGTAATAAAGGCAGCGGGGCTAACCTCATAACATCTACGCCGGAAGCGATATCGATGTCGTACCCCACAGACGAGTGGGCCACTCACTACGGTGTCCGAAACTCAGACACCGTAAATTTATTTGACATACTTTTTTTTTAAATCACAATATGTCACATCTATGTGTTTTTTTTTCAAGGACAATCGCAGAGGGGAACTACCAAGGAAGTCTATAATATAAATGCCCCCAAAATAACCAGAGTCCTGAGGTATGAATGCACCATAATAAATAAGGTCATCAAAATAGGTAAAAATGAATGACGACAATCAAAAGAAAATGGGAGGAATCACACTATGTAGTTGGAATATAAGGGGTATTAATGAACCTATTAAAAGGGGCAAGATACTAGCTCAGTTGAAATCATACAACACGGACATTTCGTTTCTACAGGAAACGCATCTTAAACATCAAGATCAGACGAGACTGAGGGCGAACTGGATAGGCCAAACATTTCACTCTTCATTCACTTCCAAATCTAGAGGTACTGCAATCATTATTCGTAAAGGAAATCCATTTAAATCAAAGAATACTATTTCAGATAAGGAAGGGAGATAACTTATAGTAGCAGGAGAGATCAATAATACGCCAATTACGCTGGTAAACATATATGCGCCCAATTTTGATAACCCTCAATTTTTTAATAAAATTCTGAATATAATTGCAGAATGTAATTATCAAAATGTTATAATTGGAGGAGACTTTAACTGTGTTTTAGACCCTTATCTAGATAAATCGAGGCAAAAGCAAAAAGGTAATATGAAATCTAAAACCAGTGAACTTTTACATACATATATGGAAAACACAAATATAGTAGATGTGTGGAGGATTGCAAACCCGACGGGAAGGGATTATTCGTTTTATTCAACGGTGCATAAAACATACTCACGGATAGACTATTTTCTTGTGGATACAAAATTAATTCCGCACACTATGAACCCTAAATACCACATTAATGCGATCTCAGACCACTCTCCGTTAACTTTTGTTTTAAAACTAGAAGGAATGTCTACGAATAAATCGTTCTGGAGGTTTAACTCGCAAATTTTAAAAGACCCACAAGGGAGTATATATCTAAAAAAACAGATGGACCTATTTTTTGAGATAAATGATACACCAGATATATCCCCCACGCTATTATGGGAATCCTTCAAAGCATTTATTAGAGGAGTCATTATTTCATTTCAAGCTTATCAAAATAAAAAGAATAAGAATGAACAAAGACATTTAGAAGAACAAATAAAACAATTAGATACAGATAATGCTAAAGATCCAACTATGGATAAACATAATAAAATCCTACTATTGAAATTCAAGCTAAATAAATTACTGTCAGAGAAAGTTATAACATTATTTCAAATCACAAAACAAGAACACTTCGAATTCGGGGACAAACCCCACAAACTACTTGCACACCAACTGAAAAAACGGGAAAAAGAGAATGCAATATTAAAGATTAAATCAGACAGAGGGGAATTATTAACATTACCCAAGGATATCAATAAAAGATTTGCTCAATTTTACCAGAATCTATACACATCTAAAACGTTAATAGACAATAATAAAATTTCAGAATTTCTAGATAACTGTAACCTACCACAATTAGAACTGAGGGAACAAGAGGAACTGGGAGCACAAATTACTTCTAAGGAGATAGAAGATACAATAAAAACACTAAAGAATGGAAAAACACCAGGACCAGACGGATTCAGTAATGAATTTTATAAATCTTTTTACGACATAGTTACTCCACGATTACAAAAAATGTATACATATGCTTTTAAAGAGCAAAGCTTACCTGAAACACTAGCAGAATCAACGATCATATTAATACTTAAAAAATATAAAAATATAGAAGAACCAGGATCATATAGAGCTATCGCTTGTTAAATACGGATCAAAAAATAATAGCGAAAACACTAGCCAGTAGACTAAGCAGGTATGTTAGTAGACTAATAAATGAGGATCAAACAGGATTTATACCTAAGAGACATTCATTCAATAACTTGAGACGTTTGCTTAACATAATGCACTCACATAAATCTCATGACCAAGAGTTATCTATCATCTCACTGGACGCAGAAAATGCGTTTGATCAAGTAGATTGGGATTATATGATTAAAGTATTGCAAAAATTCCAATTGGGCGAGAACTTCATTGCATGGATAAAACTATTATATAACAAACCTACGGCTAGAATACTAACTAATAATATATTATCCTCGAAATTTGAACTATCAAGGGGCAATAGACAAGGTTGTTCATTATCTCCGCTGTTATTTGCTTTGGTAATTGAACCCCTTGCTGAAAAAATAAGAACACACCTGGATATTTACGGTTATAATACAAAATATTCAAATAACAAAATATCCCTATATGCCGATGATGTACTACTGTACATCACAAAACCACAAATTAGTATACCGAATATATTAAATTTAATTGAGGACTTTGGATCCTTCTCAGGATATAGAATAAATTGGAACAAAAGTGAAATTATGTCGATAAAACCAAAAGACTCAACACACCTCAGGAAATTCCCCTTTAAAATAGCTACAGAAAAATTTAAATATTTGGGAATTGAAATTACTAGAAATTACCAGGATATGTTTAAAGCCAATTATAATCCCTTACTTAAGAAATTAAATAATTTGATTAAATTCTGGAAAACACTTCCGATGTCCTTAATAGGCAGAATAAACGCTATAAAAATGATTTTCTTACCACAAATTCTATACCTATTTCAATCAATACCTATATATCTCCCAAAAATTTTTTCAAAAAATTGGACTCAGACATTACAAATTTTATATGGGATTATAAATCCCATAGAATACAAAGAACACACCTTAATAAACGAAAAGAGTTGGGGGGTCTAGCGCTCCCTAACTTTATGTATTATAATTGGGCAGTAAATATTAAAAATATGATTCACCTGCTGGACAACTCTGCCCAGCAGGCGGACTGGATTGTAATGGAAAAAGGGGACTGCTCCCCGGGTAATATAGGAGCGATTATCCTCTCACCAATAAATTTGAATAATAAAAATTATAATGAAAACCCAATTATACATAGCACAATTAGAACATGGAAACAAATAAAACAGAATCTAAAATTAAGAAACCTATCTCTCTCAATACCAATAGCCAATAACCCATCGTTTAAACCATCAATCATAGACAAATCATTTATACAATGGGAAAGAATGGGAATCAAAACGCTCGAAGATCTGTATGAATTGGGAAAATTACTATCATTTCAACAACTACAACTGAAATATAATTTGAAAAATAACCAATATTTTAAATATCTTCAAATTCGTGATTATCTGAAAAAATACACAAAAGACTATCATAATATGCCTTCCGACTTACTGGATGAAGCAATGAAGACAAAGGCGGAATCAGCTAATCTAATATCGTACTTATATGATATCATTTTAAACATAGAAATACCCACAACAGATGGAATTAGAAGAGACTGGGAACAAGAATTAGCTATAAAAATATCAAAAGAGAGCTGGGATAATCATTTACTACAGGTGCATAAATGTTCGATCAACGTACGACATACGCTTATCCAATTCAAAACATTACATAGACTATATTATTCAAAAACTAAATTAAATAAAATCTTTCCTAATGTTTCACCAATCTGTGATAAATGTCTGTGTCAAGAAGCTACCATAGCGCATTCTTTTGTCTTTTGTACAAAAATCCAAAAATTCTGGTATGGAATATTTGATATTTTTTCAAAATTAATTAAAATAAAACTGGTACCAAAACCAGAATGGATAATTTTTGGAATATCGGAAGGTATCCCTGAATTAAACGTGTATCAGAAGAATTTATTCAATTACGGGCTAATAATGGGAAAAAAGCTCATACCTAAATATTGGAAAAATGCGCCCACACCAACAATAAAAATGTGGACATTAAATATGTTTGAAACATTACATCTGGAAGAGATGAGATTCCTCTTAGCAGGTAAAGCAGACCAATTCCAAAAGACGTGGTCTACGTTTATGGACCTATTACAAGCATGAGGTGCAATAGTAATTTTAAAAATAAATAAATAAATATATGGTATCAGGACCTGGCAATGGGAGGTAAAACAACAAAAACAGACTTGGTTGGTAGTCCCCTTTCTGCGGAGTTTAATGTTATAATAGAGCGATTGTCCCTACTTTCTTTTCTTTCTTTTCTAGGGTCTACTTTCTTACTTTACTTCCTTCTCTAACTTCTTTTCTAAGGGGCTTTCTTTTCCCAACACTCTCTTGCACTTCACGACTCTTGCGCACTTTCTTTACTTTCCTTACTTCTATCTTTTTCTTAAAGCTCAAAAAAATGAAGCGGTTCAAAAAATGTATTAAGATATATGTGTTGTGTATTATTGTAATTTACCGTACTTCTAATTAAAAAAAAAAAATTTAATTAAAAAAAATAAATAAATAAATAAATGTTGTTTTTTTTATATAAAAAAACAAAAACAAAAAACAAATGTAGGTCCCTTGCAGTCAGAAACAGGTGAATTGATCATGGGGAACAAGGACATGGCAGACCAATTGAATAACTACTTTGGTTCTGACCAACACCAAGAAAATGGACCACATTACACCTGTCCTTAAATCTTTGCACTGGCTCCCTGTGTGTAAGAGGATAGATTTTAAAATTCTGTTACTGACCTACAAGGCACTGAATGGTCTAAGTCCAAAATACATCTCTGACCTACTTGTTGTATATGAGGCGCCTAGACTCCTCAGGTCTTCAGGGACAGGTTTACTCTGTGTTCCCAGGGTCAGAACTAAAAAGGTTGAAGCAGCATTCGGTTTTTATGCTCCACACCTGTGGAACAAGCTCCCTGAACACCTGGGGTGTGCACAGACTGTAAGCACATTTAAATCAGGCCTAAAAACACTGTTGTTTACTATAGCTTTTCCATAACCCGACATGCAGGTAAATCTTAACCGTCTAATTTTAACCCTTTTATTTGCTTTTTAAATTGTTTTATTGTTTCATTGACGTTGTTTTATTATTCATACATTTGTCGTATTGCTTATTTTGCAATTTTTAATTATTGACTATTTTATTTTTTCTTTCCTGTAAAGCACCTTGATTTGCTGTTTGCACGAATGGTGCTATACAAATAAATTTGCCTTGCCTTGCCTTGCCTGTCTTCACTAAGGAAGACATAAATAATCTGCCGGAAATAGCAGGGGACCGGGGGTCAAATGAGATGGAGGAACTGAGTGAAATCCAGGTTAGCCGGGAAGTGGTGTTAGGTAAATTGAATGGATTAAAGGCTGATAAATCCCTAGGGCCAGATAGGCTGCATCCCAGAGTACTTAAGGAAGTAGACCCAGAAATAGTGGATGCATTGGTGATAATTTTTCAAAACTCTTTAGATTCTGGAGTAGTTCCTGAGGATTGGAGGGTAGCTAATGTAACCCCACTTTTTAAAAAGGGAGGGAGAGAGAAAACGGGGAATTACAGACCAGTTAGTCTAACGTTGGTAGTGGGGAAACTGTTAGAATCAGTTATAAAAGATGGGATAGCAGCACATTTGGAAAGTGGTGAAATCATTGGACAAAGTGAGCATGGATTTATGAAAGGTAAATCATGTCTGACGAATCTTATAGAATTTTTCGAGGATGTAACTAGTAGAGTGGATAGGGGAGAACCAGTGGATGTGTTATATCTGGACTTTCAGAAGGCTTTCGACAAGGTCCCACATAAGTGATTAGTGTACAAACTTAAAGCACACGGTATTGGGGGTTCAGTATTGATGTGGATAGAGAACTGGCTGGCAGACAGGAAGCAAAGAGTAGGAGTAAACGGGACCTTGTCACAATGGCAGGCAGTGACTAGTGGGGTACCGCAAGGCTCAGTGCTGGGACCCCAGCTATTTACGATATATATTAATGATTTGGACGAGGGAATTGAATGCAACATCTCCAAGTTTGCGGATGACACGAAGTTGGGGGGCAGTGTTAGCTGTGAGGAGGATGCTAGGAGGCTGCAAGGTGATTTGATAGGCTGGGTGAGTGGGCAAATGCATGGCAGATGCAGTATAATGTGGATAAATGTGAGGTTATCCATTTTGGTGGCAAAAACAGGAAAGTAGACTATTATCTGAATGGTGGCCGATTAGGAAAGGGGTAGATGCAACGAGACCTGGGTGTCATGGTACACCAGTCATTAAAAGTAGGCATGCAGGTGCAGCAGGCAGTGAAGAAGGCGAATGGTATGTTAGCATTCATAGCAAAAGGATTTGAGTATAGGAGCAGGGAGGTTCTACTGCAGTTGTACAGGGTCTTGGTGAGACCACACCTGGAGTATTGCGTACAGTTTTGGTCTCCTCATCTGAGGAAAGACATTCTTGCCATAGAGGGAGTACAGAGAAGGTTCACCAGACTGATTCCTGGGATGTCAGGACTTTCATATGAAGAAAGACTGGATAGACTCGGTTTGTACTTGCTAGAATTTAGAAGATTGAGGGGGAATCTTATAGAAACTTACAAAATTCTTAAGGGGTTGGACAGGCTAGATGCAGGAAGATTGTTTCCGATGTTGGGGAAGTCCAGAACAAGGGGACACAGTTTAAGGATAAGGGGGAAATCTTTTAGGACCGAGAAGAGGAAAACATTTTTCACACAGAGAGTGGCGAATGTCTGGAATTCTCTGCCACAGAAGGTAGTTGAGGCCAGTTCGTTGGCTATATTTAAGAGGGAGTTAGATGTGGCCCTTGTGGCTAAAGGGATCAGGGGGTATGGAGAGAAGGCAGGTACAGGATACTGAGTTGGATGATCAGCCATGATCATATTGAATGGCGGTGCAGGCTCGAAGGGCCGAATGGCCTACTCCTGCACCTATTTTCTATGTTTCTATGTTTCTATGACACCATATACAACTATGGGGTGGAGAGATTTGGGGTGAAGGTCATGAAACAGAGGACATAGAAGGAACCAGCACTGCAGTACAAGTCCAGGAGGCAGCACGAGATCAAAAGACTGGTGAAAGAGCTGAGAAAACAGTGGAGGAAGGCCACAGAGGCAGAAATTAAAGGACTCAAGGCACTGCCGGCAGAAATAAATGAGCGCTTGGCAATCCTACGAAGAGCAGAATGCCTGAGAAAGCAACACAAGAAGAAAGAACGGGCGAGGACAAGTTTCTACAGAAATCCGTATAAGTTTGTCAAGGAGAAGAGCGGGATCCTGGGAGTACCTCTAATGGAACTGGAGGAGCACCTGAGGAAGACGTACTCTGACAACCGGAGGTATGAGCCAGTCACCATTCCAGATGACATGCCACCTATCCACCCACCTGAGCACCAGATGGACATAAGGCCTCCTACATGGAAGGAGGTGGAGAACACAGTCAAACGGGCAAGAACAGCATCAGACCCAGGGCCTAATGGCATTCTATACAGGCTCTATAAGAACACCCCTGGTGCCCTGAAATACCTTTGGAAGTTAATGAAAGGGGCATGGGGGAAAGGAATCATACCTAAGGCATGGCGAAGGGCAGGAGGGATCTTAATTCCCAAAGAAAAGAACTCCTCAACCATTAGCCAATTCCGCCAGATCAGCCTTCTGAACGTGGAAGGAAAGATCTTCTTTGGTGTTGTGGCCCAAAGACTCTCAGCATTTTTGCAGAGCAACAACTTCATTGGCACGTCAGTGCAGAAAGCAGGGGTACGTGGTTTCTCAGGATGTCTAGATCATGCAAACGTCATCTGGCACAAGATACAAACTGCCAAGAAGGAAAAGAGAGATCTGCGTGTGGTTTTCTTAGATCTTGCCAATGCCTTTGGTTCCATGCCCCATGAGACTCTTTGGGCAGTTTTTAATTTCTTCCAGGTCCCAGAGGTCATCACAAAGCTGGTAAAAGGTTACTTCCAGGACCTCCAGTTCTGCGTCACAACACAGGACAACACCACCGCCTGGCAGCACCTTGAGGTAGGCATAATGGAAGGCTGTACCATTTCTCCTCTGGTTTTCACCATGGCAATGGAGCTCATCATTCGAGCATCACGATGGGTGGTCGGAGGGGAACGCTTGAAAAGTGGCTGTGCCTTCCTCCAATCAGGGCGTACATGGATGACATGACCACAATAACAACAAGGTAGCGAGGTACAGTGAAAAGCTTTCTTGTTGCGGAATCTCCAGTCAGCGGGAAGACTGTACATGATTACAATCCAGCCGTCCGTCCACAGTGTATGGATACAGGATAAAGGGAATAAAGTTTAGTGCAAGATAATGTCCAGTAAACTCAACTAATCATCTTGTAAATCTTCATTACATTTGTCTTACAGTCTCTCTCTCTCTCTCTCTCTTTTTCTCTCGCTCTCTCTCTTTTTCTCTCTCTCTCTCTCTCCGCTTAGCTATCTTCCCCTCTCCTCCATTACCCCTCACTCTCCCCCCTCTCTCTCTCCCTATCTCATCCCCTCTCTCCATCTCTCTCTCCCCTGTCTCTCCACCTCTCTCTCTCTCTCCTTCTCTCTCTCCATTTCTCGCCCCCTCTCACTCCTCTCTCTCGCCCATCTCTCACTCTGTCCCCTCTCCTCTTTCGCTCCACTCTCTCCCCCCCCCCTCCCTCCCCCCCCCCATAGCTTTCTCTCCTCCTCTCTATCTCCTCCTCTCCCCTATGTCTCTCCTATATCTTTCTTTCTCCCCCTTTCCGATCTCTCTCACTCTCTCACACCCCTGTCTCTCTCTATCGTCTATTGTCTCTCCCCTCTCTCTCTTTCTCCCCTCTCTCTTCTCGCTCTCCCCTATCTCCCTGCCTTTCTGTCTCTCTCTCTCCCCTCTCCCTCTCTCTCTCTCTCCCCTCTCGCTCTCTGCCTCCCCGTCCCTCTCTCCCTCTTTCCCATATCTTCTCTCTCTCTCTCTCTCTCTCTCACTCTCTCTCTCTCTCTCTCTCCTTTCCGAAACTTTCTCAAACTTTCTCCCTCCCTCCCTCCCTCCGTCTCCTTTCACCTCCAGTGAAGACGGGATTAAAGAAGGGAAAGAGAAATATCCCAGAGGTGAAATTCTTCCAGGAGACATTTCCAGACATCTTCGTGCAGAAAGCAAAATGATCAAAATGGCGACCACAGGAGCTTGAAGGGGAGGGAGAGGCGTGGAAATTTCTGGAACCTTCCTCGTAGTTCTCTCTCCCACTCTGTCTGTCGGCGTAGGGAGAGAGTGGAGCGTATTGGGGCGTGTAGAAAATGGCGGAGGAATGTTTAGAGGAGAGGGGGGGGGAGAGAGAGAGAGAGAGAGAGAGAGAGGGAGGGCGAGAGGTGAGGAGAGGGGAGAGAGAGAGACAGACAGAGAGAAAGGAGATGGAGAGGGAAAGATAGAGGTGAGGGAGAGAGAGAGGGAGAGAAAGAAAGGAGAGAGGGAGATGGAAAGCTTGAGAGAGGGGATGAAGTTTAAAGGATTTGCAGTTTTCACTTTCGAAGCAGATTTGCAAGTTTGTCCCCAGCATCTGAAGAAGAATCTCAGCCCGAAACATTGCCTTTCCTTCGCTCCATGGATGCTGCCTCACCCGCTGAGTTTCTCCAGCATTTGTGTCTACCACCTATTAAATTCAATTGTTAGTTAACTTCAGAGTGGAGGCATGCGTGCGTGTGCGCTTGGAGGGCGTGCGTATGTGTGGGCACACAATACTCCATGTGCAACTGCAGAAGGACCTCTTTGCTCCTATACTCAACTACTCTTGTTATGAAGGCCAACAGACCAAAACTGTACACAATACTCCAGGTGTGGTATCACCTGGGCCCCGTACAACTGCAGAACGACCTCTTTGCTCCTATACTCAACTCTTTCTCCGTTTTCTTTAGTGGCCTTTCCAAATAAAATGAAAACATCTTTTACACTTTGTGGACAACTGAATGTTTGAATTATGTTCTTCAACCAGTTAAGTTTGGAGATACACCACGGAAACAGGCCCTTCGGCCCACCGAGTCCGTGCCGACCAGCGATCCCCGCACACTAATACTATCCTACACACACACACACTGGGGGACAATTTACAATATTTACCAGAAGCCAATTAAACTACAAACCCGCACATCTTTGGAGTGTGGGAGGAAACCGGAGCGTCCAGAGAAAACCCACGCAGGTCACGGGGAGAACGTGCGAACTCCACACAGACAGCGCCCGTGGTCGGGATGGAACCGGGGTCTCTGGCGCCGTGAAGCGGCAACTCTACCGCTGGGCCATCGTGATGACCAGAGAGGGATGGAGAGGTGAATACTTCTCCATCCCTCTCTCCCTCTCTCAATCAAAGATCTTATAGCGGAGCAAGATAGGCTACTCCTGCGAAATGCAATGGGCTGACGTGTAGTAGCTATGGAGGGGATCATGGGCATTTTTCCCCGCCCATTTTAGTAACCTGAGCCTACCCGACCCGACTCGCACTGTAATCAATGTTGCAGGGCAACAGTTTGTGTGTGTGATATAGGGTTAGATTCATAAATCTGTCAGTTCATACTTCTTGTCAAGAATAAAATTTGACTGGTAATTGTCTTTTTTTATGTTTTTAAATCATTTCTTTTTAAATGGCTCACAAGCAGTGTTTGAGTTGATTTTGTAGTAACCGGGACGGAACCGACCCGACCCGACTCGCAGGGTAATTGACATTGCGGGGGAAGTTTTTGTGTGTGATATAGGGTTAGATTCATAATTCTGTTAATTCATAATTCTGTTAATTCTTGTTAAAGAATAAAATGTTTATAAACACACATTCATGAATGTGATATAAATGTATATAATCATATAACACACACAATTATATTTCTGCTGATCCAATGATGAACTTTATTTCAGACTAGACAAGGGACATTAAATAAGAAACATTGTAAACCTCCCCGCAACTTCACACACACTAGGCCTTATCCTCCCCGGGCACTCCCTCGCTGCCCCCACACTACAATGTCTCCCCCCCCCCCCCTCCTATGCCCCTCTCCCCGGGCCCCACACATCCCCCTCTCCCCGCTGCCATGGCACAAGATGCGGCGGCTGGTTGCTAAAATGCCGCTATAATCACCATGAACCCGCCCATGAGCGAACTACACGTTTGCGTGAGAGTAACCCATCTTGCTCCGCTATAAGATCTTTGCTCTCAATCTCCAAAACTTCCTAAAAACATTCTCAAAAGTTTTCAAAACTCTCTTAAACTTTATCTCACACTGATTCCCTCCCTCTCTACCTCTCTTCCTCCCTCCTCCTTCTCTCCCCTCCTTTTTCTCTCCATTCCACCCTCAATGCACCAAAAACCACCCCGGAACCAACATGCGGCGTTTCGCCCTCCACCCGGACGCCTGAGACCCCGCCGTCCCGCGTTGCCAGCGCCCGTGCGCCGCCCTAAAGCGTCCCCTCCCGCCGGAAGTGCCTTTGTGGACAAGATCCAGGATCTTGCTCCGCTACAGGATCTTTGCTTTGGACAAGAGGTCGCCACCCAAACGCATGTGGTGCGGGAATCCAGCTACAAAAATAAGCAGGTAAGGGTGAAGCGCTGCGGGGGAGGCAGCAATGCAGCAAGTGATGCATGCATTCCCTTTAATGCAGCAGGGGGAGCATGCATTCCCTTTAATGCAGCAGGGGGAGCATGCATTCCCTTTAATGCAGCAGGGGGAGCATGCATTCCCTTTAATGCAGCAGGGGGAGCATTCATTCCCTTTAATGCAGCAGGGGGAGCATTCATTCCCTTATATGCAGCCAGTGATGCATGCATTCCCTTTAATGCAGCCAGTGATGCATGCATTCTCTTTAATGCAGCAGGGGGAGCATGCATTCCCTTTAATGCAGCAGGGGGAGCATGCACAGGCGCTGGCAGGCGGCGTCCCCCCCCCCTCTCTCTCTCTCTCCCCCCTCTCTCTCTCTCCCCCCCTCTCTCTCCCCCCCTCTCTCTCCCCCCCTCTCTCTCCCCCCCCCTCTCTCTCCCCCTCTCTCTCTCCCCCCTCTCTCTCCCCTCCCCCCCTCTCCCCCCCTCCCCCCCCTCCCCCCTCTCCCCCTCTCCCTCCCCCCCTCTCCCTCCCCCTCTCTCTCCCCCCCTCTCTCCCCCTCTCTCTCTCCCCCCCCCTCTCTCTCCCCCCCCCTCTCTCTCCCCCCCCCCCCTCTCTCTCCCCCTTCCTCTTCTCTCTCTCTCTCTCCCAAAGATCAAAGAGGAGCAAGATAGACCACTCCACCGAAATCCAATTGACTGACGTGTAGTACGTGACGGAACGTCACGGCCGCCAATTCTTTGAGCGACACGCGACTTCCGGTATGCCACCCGCTGTGATCCAAAGCAAAGATTATAGAGCTCCTCTATAATCTTTGATCCAAAGCAAAGATCCTCGAGTATCTTGTAGCGGGAACAGCCCCCTCCTTTGCGTAGTTTCCCTTGCATTGTATTGTGCAGTTTCCCTTTAACACACACTGCACAAAATTAAATTTAACGTATATATATTTTATATATTTATATGAATGTGTGTCTGTGTGTGAGAGGCAAGTTAGAGATAATAAAGTTTATTCTCAAGGATCAGAAGCAACTTTGATTTAAATCATCACTATTAATTCATTTGTCTTGTAAGATGATGTGCATAAACCATAAAGGCAATTATGGTTTATGATTTATATATAATTATATAGTAATAATAAATATATGCATATATATATATTTATACACATACATATATATACACTACATATATACACATACATACATACGTATACACATACATATGCACACATACATATGGATAAATTTATATGTATACATACACACATATATAAACATATATATACATACATATATACATGCATATATACACATACATGCATATATACACATACATATATATTTATACATATGATCATTTTCCAACGATCAATAGATTTACGATCAGTTCCTGTGGATTGGAGGGTAGCTAATGCTATCCCACTTTTCAAGAAAGGAGCGTGAGAGAAAACGGGGAATTACAGACCAGTTAGCCCGACTTTGGTGGTGTGAAAGATGCTGGAGTCAATTATTAAAGATGTAATAATGGGGCATTTGGATAGCAGTAAAAGAATTAGTCCAAGTCAACATGGATTTATGAAAGGGAAATCATGTTTGACTAATCTTCTGGATTTTTTTGCCGCAAGGCTTGGTGTTGGGGCCGCAACTGTTTACCATATATATTAATGATTTTGAAAGGGAATTAGGAGCAAAACTAATGCATACATACCTACATATTTAAATTCATCTGATAAGTTGGTCAAATAACATGGGCACCTTCTTGCTTTTTTTGAGACATGGATTTTTTAAATGTGAATGTCTCATAGCAACACATTTGTGGGTCAGCAGTATTTTGTACCAACCCCCACAATTTCAAATAATTGTAAATTGAACTTCTTAAACAAGGAAAACAATTTTTATTTACATCATTTTGTGTGGCTGTCAAGGTGGCTGTGTTGACTGTAATTATGAGACTGCCGGGCAGTATCACTGTGAATGGCGGTGGGTGTGTGTTTTAATGCAAGTGTGAAAAGGAGAGTAAATTTAAAGAGACAATGTGAGAACCATCAGGGTTTCATCCAAGAACCAATTTAAAGGCAAGGTTCCATCAATTACAGTATTTTAATTGAAAATCTTACTCTTAATATTCTTCCTAATTAGGCTTTTTTGTGTTCCCTCTTGAACCTTGTGTCTCCCAGAGCCTCTGGGAAGGTTCTGGAGATACAATAATCCAATCTTGAGGCAAATAACCATCTTTAAAACTGGCATTGCCTGCCTTTAATTCTACATTCTCCGAGGATGCTGGATGCCACGACAATCTCTTGCAACAAGTACAGAAAGGCAGTCAACTGCAAAAAGATCAGAGAGGAAAGAGTATGGAAGGGAAAGGCTTTTCAGAATCAGAATCAGATTTTATTTGCCATGTTTTGCAACATACGAGGAATTTCATTGGCCAGGTCAGTCATACAATTAAAAGCAACAGCACTCAAAAACACATTTTAATACGGACATTCACCACAGTGACTCCTACACATTCCTCACTGTGATGGAAGGCGAAATAAAGTTCAAGTCCCTTCCTTTTGTTCTTCCTCGGTCGGGGGCCTCAAGCCCCCCGTTCAAACTCCGTTCAATGGTGAACTCCTCTTGGTCTCCAGGCCTATAGTGCTGCACAAATCACTGCACCACATGCATCTATTTATTCCCTTTTCACATGGTTCATGCAGCTGGATATTAACTTGCTGACATGGAAAGAGATGCAGTCAGCATTCAATAGTTCAGACTTCTGGGTGAATTAAGGGGCTGCTTGATGGGCTGAGGGTAATCGAGATTGGCTGATTGTCATTCTTTTGGAAGAACTGATGGGAGTTCTTATGGAAAAGCTGATGAATTGACTACGGGATGAGCTGGTGGGCTCGAGGATTGCTGGATGAGTGTTCTAGAAACATAGAAAATAGGTGCAGGAGGAGGCCATTTGGCCCTTCGAGCCAGCACCACCATTCATTGTGATCATGGCTGATCAGCCCCAATCGATAACCCATGCCTGCCTTCTCCCCATATCCCTTGATTCCACTAGGCCCTAGAGATCTATCTAACTCTCTCTTAAATCCACCCAGTGATTTGGCCTCCACTGCTCTCTGTGGCAGGGAATTCCACAAATTCACAACTCTCTGGGTGAAAAAGTTGTTCTCTCACCTCAGTCTTAAATGGCCTCCCCTTTGTTCTAAGGCTGTGGCCCCTGGTTCTGGACTCGCCCAACATTGGGAACATTTTTCCTGTATCTAGCTTGTTCAGTCCTTTTATTCATTTATATGTTTCTATAAGATCCCCTTGCATCTAACAAGAGTGTTTTATTGTCATGTAGAACAATTTCCTGCATCTAGCTTGTCCCAGATAGAACAATTAAATTCTTACTTTCAGCAGCACAACAGAATCTGTAAACATAGTACACTGTAGACAATATGATAAGATATCCCCTCATCCTTCTAAGCTCCAGTGAATACAAGCCTAGTCTTTTAAATCTTTCCTCATATGACAGTTCTGTTAGGTTATTTGATGGTTAGGACAGGTTTAGAGGGGTATGGGCCAAATGCAGGCATGTGGGACTAGTGTAGATGGGACATGTTGGCCAGCATGGGAAAGTTGAGCTGAAGGGCCTGCTTCTAAGCTGTGAGACTCTATGACTAGGTGATCTGTTGAGGCTGGTGGTATGCCATGAGGAACAATAAGCATGGACCTTTGTAAACCACCACCTGGTTGAGTCTCCTTGAGTCACCATCGGCATTGATAACATCAGTCAGGGGTTGATGATCTGCAAAAAAACAAGTTGGTCTCATTCTTGTTCTCTCATGCGATACAGGCAGCAGATCTGAACTGCCTGTGTTTGCCCTCTTGGCTGTCTTGTCAAATTACACTGGAGATTAGAGTCACCCCTGAAACAAACAGTGCCTTGTGATCCACAGGGGAAAAAATAAAATCTAAATGCAGAACAATGGATGGTTTAAATCAAAGAAAATGATACAAAGAGGCCATTAGAGCAATACCGATCTAGGAAACTGACAGCAGATTTTACAATGCATTTAAACCTCTCCCGTTTTAATGAGATGCATTCCTGGAATATGTAGGAAGTTTATTGTAACCTAGTGCCCTAGTGGATTAAGGGCGGCATGGTGGTGCTGCGGTAAAGTTGCTGCCTTACAGTGGATGCTGTCTGTACAGAGTTCGTAGGTTCTCTCCATGACTGAATGGGTGTTCTCCGAGGTCTTCGGTTTCCTCCCACACTCCAAAGACATACAGGTTTGTAGGCTTGGTATAAGTGTAAATTGTCCCTAGTGTGTGTAGGATGGTGTTAGTGTGCGGGGATCGCTGGTCAATGCGGACGCGGTGGGCCAATGGGCCTGTTTCCGCGCTGTATCTCTGTAAGAAATAGAAGCAAGGATAAGCCATCTAAGTTCAAACCACCATCAGTAAGATAATTGTTGATCCTGCAACTCAACACCTTATTCCCACATTCTCTCCATTATCCTTCATCCTTATCGTATTTGAAAAAAAATATCTCTCCTTTCAAGGACTCGACTTCCACCATCTCACGCGATAAAGAATTCCAAGATTCCCAGCCCTTCAGTGAAGAAACTGCTCCTTGTCTCATTACTAAATATCATGACCCATATTCTGAGACTTTGGCCCTCGTTCTAGATCACCAGACCAGCCGCAATCTCCACCCACGAGCCCAATCTAAACAGGGATAGACACAAAATGCTGGAGTAACTCAGTGGGTCAGGCAGCATCTCTGGAGAAAAGGAATAGGTGACGTTGCAGGTCGGAAGCCTTCTTCAGACTGCGTTCTGACACTTCTTCTTCTTCTTCTTGCGTATGGCGTGCACAGCCTAAAGTTGTAGGACAACTTGTTCTATTTGATCTTATTTGACTGTGCACACCAGGTTGATTGGATTTGTCGAAACAGGGCGGACCACGTGAAGGTTGCAATCTCCCACCCCGCGTTCTGACACCAAAGAGCAAAATGTCCAACGTAGATACAATAATAAATATATCGCCATTTGCATTAGTTTTGTGCAGTTAACAAATCACAATTTCACACAATGTACATAAGACAGCAGTTATTTGACAAATACTCTGCAGTTCGGTGCAGGAGATCTTGTCGACGAGTATTCTGGACCCACTGTTGACATCTGAAATTACAGGAGATATAATTTAGGATTAACTAATAAGAAAAAAGATGATCATAACTACATGCCTGAACAATGGATGATATGTCACTTAAATGCAATTGTTTTCAGTTGTGTGGAGAGACCTGTATGTTGAAGATGCTTTTTGCCTCTAATATGTCAATTTACCTTAAATGTAGAAGAGCTTATTAAAATCTTCTTACAAAGACCATTAAGTATTTTCTTTCTATCCTCTTTTGGACCCAAGGCATAGCAGAGCTGCCAACTCTCATGAAGAGGTAAGGGAGGGAGAGAGGGAAGGGAGGGAGAGAGGGAGAGAGAAGAGAGGGAGAGAGAGAGAGATCGAGAGAAGAGAGGGGAGAGAGAGATCGAGAGAAGAGAGGGAGAAGGAGATGGGGGGAGAGGAAGAAGGGGATGAGGGAGAAGGGGAAAAGGGGAGAGGGAGAAGGGGAAAAGGGTGGAGAGGGAGAAGGGGGACAGGGAGAAGGGGGAGAGGGAGTGGAACGATAACACATTATAACGCGCAGCCGTCCCATTCCAACCAAAGATTATAGAGCAGATCTCCTCTCCTATCTTTGATTGCGGCCGCCGCCGAACCCCCCGGCCCACCATTGCACCCAATGTGTCCCGCGGGCCATATTTTGGAGACCAATCCCTTACAAGAACAAAACCAAAAATGTACAGAAGTGTTAAAATTGTCTTTATTATTATGGTAAGTAAAGATCTATTAAAAATAAGTCTAATAACTTTCTAATGTACCGACAAACCTAATTTCCCAATGGCCGTTGATGGGAGAACAGAAAATAACATTTTCACGACAGAATATCGACAAAAAATAATAATAATATTTTCTTACCTTTCTTTTTTATCGGGGAACCTAAAGAATGACAGGCCTGGTCGTTTAGATTTACGATTAGAACAATTTATTGCGGGGCAGTGAGATGATGATTTACATGAAGACGCCATAACAGTGTGGGGGAAGCCCAGTAAAACGCTCAATAAAATGGCGTCGACAGTCACACACATCATACTACGCGTTTTTCGAGGAGTGGTCTATCTTGCTCCTCTATGATCTTTGCTCTCTCCTAATTTGTGGAAGGACATTCTTGCTATTGAGGGGGTGCAGCGTAGGTTTACAAGGTTAATTCCCGGGATGGCGGGACTGTCATATGCTGAGAGAATGAGTGGCTGGGCTTGTACACTCTGGAGTTTAGAAGGATGAGAGGGCATCTCATTGAAACATATAAGAATTTTAAAGGCTTGGAAACGCTAGAGGCAGGAAACATGTTTCCACCCAGAGAGTTGTGAATCTGTGGCCATTTAGGACTGAGACGAGCAGAAACTTTTTAACCCAGAGAGTTGTGAATCTGTGACCATTTGGGACTGAGATGAGGAGAAACGTTTCCACCCAGAGAGTTGTAAGTGTGGGATTCTCTGCCTCAGAGGGTGGTGGAGGCTGGTTCTCTGGATGTTTTTTTCAAGAGAGAGCTAGATAGGGCCCTTAAAGATAGCGGAGTCAGGGGATATGGGGAGAAGGCAGGAACGGGGTACTGATTATTATTATTATCATTATCATCCTTTATTGTCATCTTGCAAAGCAACAATTGTCCAGTGCAAAATGAGACGACATTTCCCAGGGAATACCGGAGCATCGCACATAAAACTTAAACATTTCACGCATAACCATATAACAATTACAGCACAGAAACAGGCCATCTCGGCCTTTCATGTCCGTGCCGAACACTTATTTCCCCCTAGTCCCATCTACATGCACTCAGGCCATAACCCTCCTTTCCTCTCCCGTCCATATACCTATCCAATTTATTTTTAAATGATAAAATTGAACCTGCCTCCTCCACTTCCACTGGAAGCTCATTCCATACAGCTACCACTCTCTGAGTAAAGAAGTTCCCCCTCGTATTACCCCTAAACTTCTGTCCCTTAATTCTGAACTCATGTCCACTTGTTTGAATCTTCCCTCCTCTCAAAGGGAAAAGCTTATCCACGTCAACTCTGTCTTTCCCTCTCATCATTTTAAAGACCTCTATCAAATCCCCGCTTAACCTTCTGCGCTCCAAAGAATAAAGACCTAACTTGTTCAACCTTTCTCTGTAACTTGTTCAAAAGGGAACTGCAGATGCTGGAATATCGAAGGTACACAAAATTGCTGGGGAAACTCAGCGGGTGCAGCAGCATCTATGGAGCGAAGGAAATAGGCGACGTTTCGGGCCGAAACCCTTCTTCAGACGGAAGAAGGGTTTCGGCCCGAAACGTCGCCTATTTCCTTCGCTCCATAGATGCTGCTGCACCCGCTGAGTTTCCCCAGCAATTTTGTGTACCTTTCTCTGTAACTTAGTTGCTGAAACCCAGGCAACATTCAAGTAAATCTCCTCTACTCTCTCCATTTTGTTGACATCCTTCCGATAATTAGGCGACCAAAATTGTACACCATACTCCAGAATTGGCCTCACCAATGCCTTGTACAATTTTAATATTACATCCCAACTTCTATACTCAATGCTCTGATTTATAAAGGCCAGCACACTAAAAGCTTTCTTTACCACCCTATCTACATGAGATTCCACCTTCAGGGAACTATGCACAGTTATTCCTAGATCCCTCTGTTCAACTGCATTCCTCAATACCTACCATTTACCATGCACGTCCTATTTTGATTTGTCCTGCCAAGATGTAGCACCTCACACTTCAGCATTAAACTCCATCTGCCATCTTTCAGCCCACTCTTCCAAATGGCCTAAATCTCTCTGTAGACTGTGAAAATCTACTTCATTATCCACAACACCACCTAACTTAGTATCATCTGCTTACTTACTAATCCAATTTACCACACCATCATACAGATTATTGATGTACATGACAAACAATAGTGGACCCAACACAGATCCCTGAGGCACCCCAGTAGTCACCAGCCTCCAACCTGACAAACAGCCATCCACCCTTAGGTACACCAAAATGCTGGAGAAACTCAGCGGGTGCAGCAGCATCTATGGAGCGAAGGAAATAGGTAACTTTTCGTGAAAAGTTACCTATTTCCTTCGCTCCATAGATGCTGCTGCACCCGCTGAGTTTCTCCAGCATTTTTGTGTACCTTCGACTTTCCAGCATCTGCGGTTCCTTCTTGAACACAGCCATCCACCCTTACTCTCTGGCATCTCCCATTCAGCCACTGTTGAATCCATCTTGCTACTCCACCATTAATACCCAACAATTGAACCTTCGTAACCAACCTTCCATGAGGAACCTTGTCAAAGGCCTTACTGAAGTCCATATAGACAACATCCACTGCTTTACCCTCATCAATTTCCCGAGTAACCTCTTCAAAAAATTCTAGAAGATTAGTCAAACATGACCTTCCAGCCACAAATCCATGTTCCAGGCATAAAATATAATGATTAAAAAAAACAATCCAGTTCCTGATAAAACGGTACGAATAGTTAAACAAAACTGCAGGTAAAAACAGCAACATTAAAATACAAGTAACAGTCATAAAATGTCCAGGGCAGCTGATTTAAGTGGCCTGAGCCAGTGCCAGAGTTATTACTCAGTGCCAGTTATTAAATGATCAGTTCAAAAAGCAGCAGAATCAGGTGGAATGACTGTTTAGCAGCCTCACAGCCTGTGGCAGGAAACTGTTTAGCAGTCTGGTTGTCCGGGCTTTGATGCTACGGTATCTCTTGCCTGATGGCAGGAGATCCAGGTGTGTGTGGAGTGGGTGCAGTCTGTCCTTTGCTATGCTCAGTGCTTTTTTCAGGCAGCGGCTCTGGAACAGTTCTTGTACCGAGGGTAGGGAGACGCCAATGATCCTCTCTGCTCCCCTCACTACTCTCTGCAGAGGCTTCCTGTCTGAGCAGTTACAGTTGGAGTACCACGTGTTCATGCAGTACGTAAGTACAGACTCCACCGTGCCCCTGTAAAAAGTCCTGAGGATGTTGGTGGGGAGTGAGACCTGTTTGAGTTTCCTCAGGTAGTGCAGTCGCTGATGGGCCCGTTTGACAATCCCAGTGATGTTCCTGGACCAGGTGAGACTGTCTGTAATTTGCACTCCGAGGAACTTTATGCTCTCCACTCTCTCCACCGTGATGCCACTGATGTTGAGGGGTGTGTGTTTGGGCTGCGACCTCCTGAAGTCGACAATCATCTCCTTTCTTTTGTCAACGTTTAATGCTAAATTGTTGTTGCCGCACCAGTCCACTAGTTGTTTCACTTTCTCCCTGTACATTGTTTCATCCTCTCCACTGATGAGACCCACCACTGTGGTGTCATCTGCAAATTTTATAATCTTATTGCCCCTGAATCTGGCAGCACAGTCATGTGTGAGCAGTGGGAACAACAGCGGGCTGAGCACACAGCCTTGAGGGGAGCCGGTGCTCAGCGTGATCGAGCCTGGGGTATTCTTGCCAACATGGACTGACTGCGGTCTCGATGTCAGAAAGTCCAGGATCCAGTGACACAGGGTGGTGTTGAGGCCCAGCAGGGTTAGTTCCTCCACAAGTCTCTGTGGGATGATGGTGTTAAAAGCTGAGCTGAAGCCAATGTACAGGATTCTGGCGTAGGTGTTTTTGTTTTCCAGATGAGTTAGTACTGTGTGCAGCGTAGTAGAGATGGCATCTTCTGTAGAACGGTTGGGGCGATAGGCGAACTGGAGGGGGTCTAACGATGAGGAGAGGCTGGCAGTAATGTGAGGTTTAACCAGGCGTTCAAAGCACATCATTACTATGGGGGTTAGGGTGGCAGGGCGGTAATCATTTAGGCAAGCCACAACTCATTTCTTTGCTATTGGGATTATTGTGGAGGTGTTGAGGCATGTGGGGACAATGGCTTGACTAAGGGAGATGTTGAAGATGTCTGTTAGCACATCTGCTAACTCATCCGCACATTCCTTGAGCACACGGCCTGGGATGTTGTCGGGTCCAACTGCTTTCCACGGGTTGACCTTGGACAGGAATCTCCGTGTGTACATCGAGTCTATGGTCAGGACTGGCTGGTCAGTTTGTAAGCAAGGGCTGGCTCTCCCATTGGGTGTGGTGTTAGCTGCATCAAAACGTGCAAAGAAATTGTTCTTCTTGAACAATTATCTGGAAGTTTATCTGGAAGAGAAGTGTCGGTGTCAGTCACCTGCTGCCTTGCCTTGTACCCCGTCAGTGTTTGGATTCCCTTCCACATCCTCCTGCTGTCTCCTGTGTCACAGAGGTGTCCCTGGATTTTCTCTGCATAGGCACGTTTCGCTGCCTTGATTCCTTTTTCCAGTGCAGTCCTGGTAGATGGAAGAGCAGCTGTGTTACCGTCTCTGTAGGCTGCATCACGGGCCCTCAGCAGCGAGCGCACCTCTGCTGTCATCCATGGCTTTTCATTTCCACAGAGATTAGGGATGATCAGCCATGATCACATTGAATGGCGGTGCTGGCTCGAAGGGCCAAATGGCCTCCTCTTGCACCTGTTGTCTATTGTCCAGTGAAGGTGATTGGACTCTTGTTGTTAGACAAAAATGCTGGAGAAACTCAGCGTGTGAGGCAGCATCTATGGAGCGAAGAAAATGGTTCTTGAGTCTGAAGAAGGGTCTCGACCCGAATCGTCACCTATTCCTTTGAATCCTCTGTCCCAGAGAGTGTGAGAGAGAGACAGACAGAGAGAGAGAGAGACGGAGAGAGAGACGGAGAGAGGGACGGAGAGAGGGACGGAGAGAGAGGGAGATGCAGGTGCAGCAGGCAGTGAAGAAAGTATATTCCCTAGGACATTGAGGGAAGTTAGTGTAGAAATAGCCGGGGCTATGACAGAAATATTTCAAATGTCATTAGAAACGGGAATAGTCCCCGAGGATTGGCGTACTGCGCATGTTGTTCCATTGTTTAAAAAGGGTTCTAAGAGTAAACCTAGCAATTATAGACCTGTTAGTTTGACTTCAGTGGTGGGCAAATTAATGGAAAAGATACTTAGTGATAATATATATAAGCATCTGGATAAACAGGGTCTGATTAGGAACAGTCAACATGGATTTGTGCCTGGAAGGTCATGTTTGACTAAACTTCTTGAATGTTTTGAAGCGGTTACTAGGGAAATTGACAAGGGTAAAGCAGTGGATGTTGTCTATATGGACTTTAGTAATGCCTTTGACAAGGTTCCTCATGGAAGGTTGGTTAAGAAGGTTCAACTGTTGGGTATAAATGCAGGAGTAGCAAGATGGATTCAACAGTGGCTGAATGGGAGACGCCAGACGGTAATGGTGGATGGCTGTTTGTCGGATTGGAGGCAGGTGACTAGTGGGGTGCCTCAGGGATCTGTGTTGGGTCCTTTGTTGTTTGTCATGTACATCAATGATCTGGATGATGGTGTGGTAAATTGGATTAGTAAGTATGCAGATGATACCAAGATAGGGGGTGTTGTGGATAATGAAGAGGATTTCCAAAGTCTACAGAGTGATTTAGGCCATTTGGAAGAATGGGCTGAAAGATGGCAGATGGAGTTTAATGCTGATAAATGTGAGGTGCTACACCTTGGCAGGACAAATCAAAATAGGACGTACATGGTAAATAGAAACATAGAAACATAGAAAATAGGTGCAGAAGTAGGACATTCGGCCCTTCGAGCCTGCACCGCCATTCAATATGATCATGGCTGATCATCCAACTCAGTATCCTGTACCAGCCTTCTCTCCATACCCCCTGATCCCTTTAGCCACAAGGGCCACATCTAACTCCCTCTTAAATATAGCCAATGAACTGGCCTCAACTACCTACTAAATGGTAGGGAATTGAAGAATGCAGTTGAACAGAGGGATCTGGGAATAACCGTGCATAGTTCCTTGAAGGTGGAATCTCATATAGATAGGGTGGTAAAGAAAGCTTTTGGTATGCTAGCCTTTATAAATCAGAGCATTGAGTATAGAAGCTGGGATGTAATGTTAAAATTGTACAAGGCATTGGTGAGACCAAATCTGGAGTATGGTGTACAATTTTGGTCGCCCAATTATAGGAAGGATGTCAACAAAATAGAGAGAGTACAGAGGAGATTTACTAGAATGTTGCCTGGGTTTCAACAACTAAGTTACAGAGAAAGGTTGAATAAGTTAGGTCGTTATTCTCTGGAGCGCAGAAGGTTAAGGGGGGACTTGAAAGAGGTCTTTAAAATGATGAGAGGGATAGACAGAGTTGATATGGACAAGCTTTTCCCTTTGAGAATAGGGAAGATTCAAACAAGAGGACATGACTTCAGAATTAAGGGACAGAAGTTTAGGGGTAACATGAGGGGGAACTTCTTTACTCGGAGAGTGGTAGCGGTGTGGAATGAGCTTCCAGTGGAAGTGGTGGAGGCAGGTTTGTTGGTATAATTTAAAAATAAATTGGATAGGCATATGGATGAGAAGGGAATAGAGGGTTATGGTATGAGTGCAGGCAGGTGGGACTAAGGGAAAATAATTGTTCGGCACGGACTTGTAGGGCCGAGATGGCCTGTTTCCGTGCTGTAATTGTTATATGGTTATATGGTTATAAAGTGAATGGTATGTTAGCATTCATAGCAAAAGGATTTGAGTATAGGAGCAGGGAGGTTCTACTGCAGTTGTACAGGCTCTTGGTGAGACCACACCTGGAGTATTGCGTACAGTTTTGGTCTCCTAATCTGAGGAAAGACATTCTTGCCATAGAGGGAGCACAGAGAAGGTTCACCAGACTGATTTCTGGGATGTCAGGACTTTCATATGAAGATAGACTGGATAGACTCGGCTTGTACTCGCTAGAATTTAGAAGATTGAGGGGGCATCTTATAGAAACTTCCAAAATTCTTAAGGGGTTGGACAGGCTAGATGCAGGAAGATTGTTCCCGATGTTGGGGAAGTCCAGAACAAGGGGTCGCTGTTTAAGGATAAGAGGGAAATCTTTTAGGACCGAGATGATAAAAACATTTTTCACACAGACAGTGGTGAATCTCTGGAATTCTCTGCCACAGAAGGTTGTTGAGGCCAGTTCATTGGCTATATTTAAGAGGGAGTTAGATGTGGCCCTTGTGGCGAAAGGGATCAGGGGGTGTGGAGAGAAGGCAGGTACAGGATACTGAGTTGGATGATCAGCCATGATCATATTGAATGGCGGTGCAGGCTCGAAGGGCCGAATGGCCTGCTCCTGCACCTATTTTCCATGTTTCTATGTTTCTATGAGAGGGAGGGAGAGAGGGAGAGAGAGAAAGAGACAGAGAGAGGGAGCGAGAGAGACAGACAGACAGAGGGAGAGAGAGACAAAGAGAGAGAGACAGAGAGGGAAAGAGAGAGACAGAGACAGAGTGAGGCAGAGAGGGAGACAGAAAGAGAGAGAGACAGAGAGAGACAGACAGAGACAGAGAGATATATCGATAGAGAGAGAGAGAGAGAGAGAAAAACAGAGAGAGAGAGAAACAGAGAGAGACACACACAGTAAAGGACACAGGCTGAAAATGAGAAGCCAGTGTGACCTCAGTGTGGGGGGGAGAGAGAGAGACTGACAGACAGAAAGAGACAGAGACAGAGAGGGATAGACAGACAGACAGACACACAGACAGACAGACAAAGCGAGAGAGGTACAGCGCGGAAACATGCCCTTCAGCCCAACTTGCCCACACCGGCTAACATGCGCCATCTACACTAGTCCCACCCCGACCAACATGCCCCATCTACACTAGTCCCACCCTGACCAACATGCCCCATCTACGCTAGTCCCACCCTGACCAACATGCCCCATCTACACTAGCCCCATCCCGACCAACATGCCCCAACTACACTAGTCCCACCCCGACCAACATGCCCCATCTACACTAGTCCCACCCCGACCAACATGCCCCATCTACACTAGTCCCACCCTGACCAACATACCCCATCTACACTAGTCCCACCCTGACCAACATGCCCCATCTACACTAGTCCCACTTCGCCCAACATGCCCCATCTACACTAGTCCCACCCCGACCAACATGCCCCATCTACACTAGTCCCACCCCGACCAACATGCCCCATCTACAATAGTCCCACCCCGACCAACATGCCCCACCTACACTAGTCCCACCCACACCAACATGCCCCATCTACACTAGTCCCACACCGACCAACATGCCCCATCTACACTAGTCCCACCCCGACCAACATGCCCCATTTTTACTATTCCCACCGGACCAACGCCCTATCTACACTAGTCCCACCCTGACCAACATGCCCATGTACACTAGTCCCACCCCGACCAACATGCCCCATCTACACTAGTCCCACCCCGACCAACATGCCCCATCTACACTAGTCCCACCCCGACCAACATGCCCCATCTACACTAGTCCCACCCCGACCAACATGCCCCATCTACACTAGTCCCACCCCGACCAACATGCCCCATGTACACTAGTCCCACCCCGACCAACATGCCCCATCTACACTAGTCCCACCCCGACCAACATGCCCCAGCTACACTAGTCCCACCCCGACCAACATGCCCCATCTACACTAGTCCCACCCCGACCAACATGCCCCATCTACACTAGTCCCACCCCGACCAACATGCCTCATCTACACCTGTCCCACACCAGCCAACATGCCAATCTACACCAGTCCCACCCCGACCAACATGCCCCATCTACACTGGTCCCACACCGACCAACATGCCCCATCTACACTAGTCCCACCCCGACCAACATGCCCCATCTACACTAGTCCCACCCCGACCGACATGCCCCATCTACACTAGTCCCACCCCGACCAACATGCCCCATCTACACTAGTCCCACCCCGACCAACATGCCCCATCTACACTAGCCCCACCCCGACCAACATGCCCCATCTACACTAGTCTCACCCCGAGCAACATGCCCCATCTACACTAGTCCCACCCCGACCAACATGCCCCATCTACACGTCCCACCCCGACCAACATGCCCCACCTACACTAGTCCCACCCCGACCAACATGCCCCATCTACACTAGTCCCACCCCGACCAACATGCCCCATCTACACTAGTCCCACCCCGACCAACATGCCCCATCTACACTAGTCTTGTACAAATGCAACGTGACCTCCCAACTTCTTGACTGAATAGGGAGAGAGAGAGGGGGAGAAAGAGGGAGAGAGAGAGAGAATGAGGGAGCGAGAGACAGAGAGAAACACAGAGAGAGTTGTCCAGTGCAAAATGAGAAGACGTTTCCCAGGGAATACCGGGGCATCGCACATAAAACTTAAACATTTCACGCATAACCATATAACAATTACAGCACGGAAACAGGCCATCTCGGCCTTTCATGTCCGTGCCGAACACTTATTTTCCCCTAGTCCCATCTACCTGCACTCAGGCCATAACCCTCCATTCCTTTCCCATCCATATACCTATCCAATTTATTTTTAAATGATAAAATTGAACCTGCCTCCTCCACTTCCACTGGAAGCTCATTCCACACAGCTACCTCTCTCTGAGTAAAGAGGTTCCCCCTCGTATTACCCCTAAACTTCTGTCCCTTAATTCTGAACTCATGTCCACTTGTTTCAATCTTCCCTCCTCTCAAAGGGAAAAGCTTATCCACGTCAACTCTGTCTTTCCCTCCCATCATTTTAAAGACCTCTATCAAATCCCCGCTTAACCTTCTGCGCTCCAAAGAATAAAGACCTAACTTAGAAACATAGAAACATAGAAATTAGGTGCAGGAGTAGGCCATTCGGCCCTTCGAGCCTGCACCGCCATTCAATATGATCATGGCTGATCATCCAACTCAGTATCCCGTACCTGCCTTCTCTCCATACCCTCTGATCCCCTTAGCCACAAGGGCCACATCTAACTCCCTCTTAAATATAGCCAATGAACTGGCCTCGACTACCCTCTGTGGCAGGGAGTTCCAGAGATTCACCACTCTCTGTGTGAAAAAAGTTCTTCTCATCTCGGTTTTAAAGGATTTCCCCCTTATCCTTAAGCTGTGACCCCTTGTCCTGGACTTCCCCAACATCGGGAGCAATCTTCCTGCATCTAGCCTGTCCAAACCCTTAAGAATTTTATAAGTTTCTATAAGATCCCCTCTCAATCTCCTAAATTCTAGAGAGTATAAACCAAGTCTATCCAGTCTTTCTTCATAAGACAGTCCTGACATCCCAGGAATCAGTCTGGTGAACCTTCTCTGCACTCCCTCTATGGCAATAATGTCCTTCCTCAGATTTGGAGACCAAAACTGTACGCAATACTCCAGGTGTGGTCTCACCAAGACCCTGTACAACTGCAGTAGAACCTCCCTGCTCCTATACTCAAATCCTTTTGCTATGAAAGCTAACATACCATTCGCTTTCTTCACTGCCTGCTGCACCTGCATGCCCACTTTCAATGACTGGTGTACCATGACACCCAGGTCTCGCTGCATCTCCCCTTTTCCTAGTCGGCCAGAAACTTGTTCAATCTTTCTCTGTAACTTAGTTGCTGAAACCCAGGCAACATTCAAGTAAATCTCCTCTACTCTCTCCATATTGTTGACATCCTTCCTATAATTAGGCGACCAAAATTGTACACCATACTCCAGAATTGGCCTCACCAATGCCTTGTACAATTTTAATATTACATTCCAACTTCTATACTCAATGCTCTGATTTATAAAGGCCAGCACACTAAAAGCTTTCTTTCCCACCCTCTCTACATGAGATTCCACCTTAAGGGAACTATGCACAGTTATTCCTAGATCCCTCTGTTCAACTGCATTCCTCAATTCCCTACCATTTACCATGTACGTCCTATTTTGATTTGTCCTGCCAAGGTGTAGCACCTCACACTTCAGCATTAAAGTCCATCTGCCATCTTTCAGCCCACTCTTCCAAATGGCCTAAATCTCTCTGTAGACTGTGAAAATCTACTTCATTATCCACAACACCACCTATCTTAGTATCATCTGCTTACTTACTAATCCAATTTACCACACCATCATACAGATTATTGATGTACATGACAAACAATAGTGGACCCAACACAGATCCCTGAGGCACCCCAGTAGTCACCAGCCTCCAACCTGACAAACAGCCATCCACCCTTAGGTACACCAAAATGCTGGAGAAACTCAGCGGGTGCAGCAGCATCTATGGAGCGAAGGAAATAGGTAACTTTTCGTGAAAAGTTTCCTATTTCCTTCGCTCCATAGATGCTGCTGCACCCGCTGAGTTTCTCCAGCATTTTTGTGTACCTTCGACTTTCCAGCATCAGCGGTTCCT
The DNA here is from genome assembly GCF_010909765.2 of Amblyraja radiata. Classification (NCBI taxonomy): domain Eukaryota; kingdom Metazoa; phylum Chordata; class Chondrichthyes; order Rajiformes; family Rajidae; genus Amblyraja; species Amblyraja radiata. The sequence continues at coordinate 44,746,197 of NC_045971.1, forward strand.
TCTTGAACACAGCCATCCACCCTTACTCTCTGGCATCTCCCATTCAGCCACTGTTGAATCCATCTTGCTACTCCACCATTAATACCCAACAATTGAACCTTCGTAACCAACCTTCCATGAGGAACCTTGTCAAAGGCCTTACTGAAGTCCATATAGACAACATCCACTGCTTTACCCTCATCAATTTCCCGAGTAACCTCTTCAAAAAATTCTAGAAGATTAGTCAAACATGACCTTCCAGGCACAAATCCATGTTCCAGGCATAAAATATAATGATTAAAAAAAACAATCCAGTTCCTGATAAAACAGTACGAATAGTTAAACAAAAGTGCAGGTAAAAACAGCAACATTAAAATACAAGTAACAGTCATAAAATGTCCAGGGCAGCTGATTTAAGTGGCCTGAGCCAGTGCCAGAGTTATTACTCAGTGCCAATTATTAAATTGTCAGTTCAAAAAGCAGCAGAATCAGGTGGAATGACTGGTTAGCAGCCTCACAGCCTGTGGCAGGAAACTGTTTAGCAGTCTGGTTGTCTGGGCTTTGATGCTACGGTATCTCTTGCCTGATGGCAGGAGATCCAGGTGTGTGTGGAGTGGGTGCAGTCTGTCCTTTGCTATGCTCAGTGCTTTTTTCAGGCAGCGGCTCTGGAACAGTTCTTGTACCGAGGGTAGGGAGACGCCAATGATCCTCTCTGCTCCCCTCACTACTCTCTGCAGAGACTTCCTGTCTGAGCAGTTACAGTTGGAGTACCATTTGTTCATGCAGTACGTAAGTACAGACTCCACCGTGCCCCTGTAAAAAGTCCTGAGGATGTTGGTGGGGAGTGAGACCTGTTTGAGTTTCCTCAGGTAGTGCAGTCGCTGATGGGCGTTTGACAATCCCAGTGATGTTCCTGGACCAGGTGAGACTGTCTGTAATTTGCACTCCGAGGAACTTTATGCTCTCCACTCTCTCCACCGTGATGCCACTGATGTTGAGGGGTGTGTGTTTGGGCTGCGACTTCCTGAAGTCGACAATCATCTCCTTTGTTTTGTCAACGTTTAATGCTAAATTGTTGTTGCCGCACCAGTCCACTAGTTGTTTCACTTCCTCCCTGTACATTGTTTCATCCTCTCCACTGATGAGACCCACCACTGTGGTGTCATCTGCAAATTTTATAATCTTATTGCCCCTGAATCTGGGAGCACAGTCATGTGTGAGCAGTGGGAACAACAGCGGGCTGAGCACACAGCCTTGCGTGATCGAGCCTGAGGTATTCTTGCCAACATGGACTGACTGCGGTCTCTATGTCAGAAAGTCCAGGATCCAGTGACACAGGGTGGTGTTGAGGTTCAGCAGGGTTAGTTCCTCCACAAGTCTCTGTGGGATGATGGTGTTAAAAGCTGAGCTGAAGTCAATGTACAGGATTCTGGTGTAGGTGTTTTTGTTTTCCAGATGAGTGAGTACTGTGTGCAGCGTAGTAGAGATGGCATCTTCTGTAGAACGGTTGGGGCGATAGGCGAACTGGAGGGGGTCTAACGATGAGGAGAGGCTGGCAGTAATGTGAGGTTTAACCAGGCGTTCAAAGCACTTCATTACTATGGGGGTCAGGGCGACAGGGCGGTAATCATTTAGGCAAGCCACAACTGATTTATTTGCTATTGGGATTATTGTGGAAGTTTTGAGGCATATGGGGACAATGGCTTGACTAAGGGAGATGTTGAAGATGTCTGTTAGCACTTCTGCTAACTCATCCGCACATTCCTTGAGCACACGGCCTGGGATGTTGTCGGGTCCAACTGCTTTCCACGGGTTGACCTTGGACAGGATTCTCCGTGTGTACATCGAGTCTATGGTCAGGACTGGCTGGTCAGTTTGTAAGCAAGGGTTGGTTCTCCCATTGGGTATGGTGTTAGCTGCATCAAAACGTGCAAAGAAATTGTTCTTCTGGAACAATTATCTGGAGGTTTATCTGGAAGAGAAGTGTCGGTGTCAGTCACCTGCTGCCTTGCCTTGTACCCCGTCAGTGTTTGGATTCCCTTCCACATCCTCCTGCTGTCTCCTGTGTCACAGAGGTGTCCCTGGATTTTCTCTGCATAGGCACGTTTCGCTGCCTTGATTCCTTTTTCCAGTGCAGTCCTGGTAGATGGATCTGGGAATAACCGTGCATAGTTCCTTGAAGGTGGAATCTCATATAGTTCAAGTTCAAGTGAGTTTATTGTCATGTGTCCCTGTATAGGACAATGAAATTCTTGCTTTGCTTAAGCACACAGAAAATAGTAGGCATTTACTACAAAACAGATAAATGTGTCCATACACCATGATATAAATATATACACACATGAATAAATAAACTGGTAGTGCAAATAACAGAAAGTGGTTGCTAATAATCAGAGTTTTGTCCGAGCCAGGTTTAATAGCCTGATGGCTGAGGGGAAGTAGCTATTCCTGAACCTGGTTGTTGCAGTCTTCAGGCTCCTGTACCTTCTACCTGAAGGTAGCAGGGAGATCAGTGTGTGGCCAGGATGGTGTGGGTCTTTGATGATACTGCCAGCCTTTTTGAGGCAGCGACTGCGATAAATCCCCTCGATGGAAGGAAGGTCAGAGCCGATGATGGACTGGGCAGTGTTTACTACTTTTTGTAGTCTTCCTCTCCAGGGCGCTCAAATTTCCGAACCAAGCCACGATGCAACCGGTCAGCGTGCTCTCGACTGTGCACCTGTAGAAGTTAGAGAGAGTCTTCCTTGACAATCCGACTCTCCGTAATCTTCTCAGGAAGTAGAGGCGCTGATGAGCTTTTTTGATAGATAGGGTGGTAAAGAAAGCTTTTGGTATGCTAGCCTTTATAAATCAGAGCATTGAGTATAGAAGCTGGGATGTAATGTTAAAATTGTACAAGGCATTGGTGAGACCAAATCTGGAGTACGGTGTACAATTTTGGTCGCCCAATTATAGGAAGGATGTCAACAAAATAGAGAGAGTACAGAGGAGATTTACTAGAATGTTGCCTGGGTTTCAACAACTAAGTTACAGAGAAAGGTTGAATAAGTTAGGTCGTTATTCTCTGGAGCGCAGAAGGTTAAGGGGGGACTTGATAGAGGTCTTTAAAATGATGAGAGGGATAGACAGAGTTGATGTGGACAAGCTTTTCCCTTTGAGAATAGGGAAGATTCAAACAAGAGGACATGACTTCAGAATTAAGGGACAGAAGTTTAGGGGTAACATGAGGGGGAACTTCTTTACTCAGAGAGTGGTAGCGGTGTGGAATGAGCTTCCAGTGGAAGTGGTGGAGGCAGGTTTGTTGGTATCATTTAAAAATAAATTGGATGGGCATATGGATGAGAAGGGAATGGAGGGTTATGGTATGAGTGCAGGCAGGTGGGACTAAGGGAAAATAATTGTTCGGCACGGACTTGTAGGGCCGAGATGGCCTGTTTCCGTGCTGTAATTGTTATATGGTTATAAAGTGAATGGTGTGTTAGCATTCATAGGAAAAGGATTTGAGTATAGGAGCAGGGAGGTTCTACTGCAGTTGTACAGGCTCTTGGTGAGACCACACCTGGATTATTGCGTACAGTTTTGGTCTCCTAATCTGAGGAAAGACATTCTTGCCATAGAGGGAGCACAGAGAAGGTTCACCAGACTGATTTCTGGGATGTCAGGACTTTCATATGAAGATAGACTGGATAGACTCGGCTTGTACTCGCTAGAATTTAGAAGATTGAGGGGGCATCTTATAGAAACTTACAAAATTCTTAAGGGGTTGGACAGGCTAGATGAAGGAAGATTGTTCCCGATGTTGGGGAAGTCCAGAACAAGGGGTCGCAGTTTAAGGATAAGGGGGAAATCTTTTAGGACCGAGATGATAAAAACATTTTTCACACAGACAGTGGTGAATCTCTGGAATTCTCTGCCACAGAAGGGTGTTGAGGCCAGTTCATTGGCTATATTTAAGAGGGAGTTAGATGTGGCCCTTGTGGCGAAAGGGATCAGGGGGTATGGAGAGAAGGCAGAGTTGGATGATCAGCCATGATCATATTGAATGGCGGTGCAGGCTCGAAGGGCCGAATGGCCTGCTCCTGCACCTATTTTCCATGTTTCTATGAGAGGGAGGGAGAGAGAGAAAGAGACAGAGAGAGGGAGCGAGAGAGACAGACAGAGGGAGCGAGAGAGACAGACAGACAGAGGGACAGAGAGAGAGAAAGAGACAGAGAGACAGACAGACAGACAGAGAGATATATCGATAGAGAGAGAGAGAGAGAGAGACAGAGAGAGAGAAACAGAGAGAGACACACACAGTAAAGGACACAGGCTGAAAATGAGAAGCCAGTGTGACCTCAGTGTGGGGGGGAGAGAGAGAGACTGACAGACAGAAAGAGACAGAGAGGGACACACACAGACAGACAGACAGACAAAGAGAGAGAGGTACAGCGCGGAAACATGCCCTTCAGCCCAACTTGCCCACACCGACCAACATGCCCCATCTACACTAGTCCCACCCTGACCAACATGCCCCATCTACACTAGTCCCACCCCGACCAACATGCCCCATCTACACTAGTCCCACCCCGACCAACATGCCCCATCTACACTAGTCCCACCCCGACCAACATGCCCCATCTACACTAGTCCCACCCCGACCAACATGCCCCATCTACACTAGTCCCACCCCGACCAACATGCCCCATCTACACTAGTCCCACCCCGACCAACATGCCCCAATCTACAATAGTCCCACCCCGACCAACATGCCCCATCTAACCTAGTCCAACTCCGACCAACATGCCCATCTACACTAGTCCCACCCCGACCAACATGCCCCCATCTACACTAGTCCCACCCCGACCAACATGCCCCATCTACACTAGTCCCACCCCGACCAACATGCCCCATCTACACTAGTCCCAGCCCGACCAACATGCCCCATCTACACTAGCCCCACCCAGACCAACATGCCCCATCTACACTAGTCCCACCCCGACCAACATGCCCCATCTACACTAGTCCCTCCCCGACCAACATGCCCCATCTACACTAGTCCCACCCCGACCAACATGTCCCATCTACACTAGTCCCACCCCTACCAACATGCCCCATCTACACTAGTCCCACCCCGACCAACATGCCCCATCTACACTAGTCCCACCACGACCAACATGCCCCATCTACACCAGTCCCACCCCGACCATCATGCCCCATCTACACTAGGCCCACCCTGACCAACATGCCCCATCTACACTAGTCCCACCCCGACCAACATGCCCCATCTACACTAGTCCCACCCCGACCAACATGCCCCATCTACACTAGTCCCACCCCGACCAACATGCCCCATCTACACTAGTCCCACCCCGACCAACATGCCCCAGCTACACTAGTCCCACCCTGACCAACATGCCCCATCTACACTAGTCCCACCCCGACCAACATGCCCCATCTACACTAGTCCCACCCCGACCAACATGCCCCATCTACACTAGTCCCACCCCGACCAACATGCCCCATCTACACTAGTCCCACCCCGACCAACATGCCCCATCTACACTAGGCCCACTCCGACCAACATGCCCCATCTACACTAGTCCCACCCCGACCAACATGCCCCATCTACACTAGTCCCACCCCGACCAACATGCCCCATCTACACTAGTCCCACCCCGACCAACATGCCCCATCTACACTAGTCCCACCCGACCAACATGCCCCATCTACACTAGACCCACCCAGACCAACATGCCCCATCTACACTAGTCCCACCCCGACCAACATGCCCCATCTACACTAGTCCCACCCCGACCAACATGCCCCATCTACACTAGTCCCACCCCGACCAACATGCCCCATCTACACTAGTCCCACCCCGACCAACATGCCCCATCTACACTAGTCCCACCCCGACCAACATGCCCCATCTACACTAGTCCCACCACGACCAACATGCCCCATCTACACTAGTCCCACCCCGACCAGCACCTCATCTACACTAGTCCCACCCCGACCAACATGCCCATCTACACTAGTCCCACCCGACCAACATGCCCCATCTACACTAGTCCCACCCTGACCAACATGCCCCATCTACACTAGTCCCACCCCGACCAACATGCCCCATCTACACTAGTTCCACCCCAACCAACATGCCCAGCTACACTAGTCCCACCCCAACCAACATGCCCCATCTACACTAGTCCCACCCCGACCAACATGCCCCATCTACACTAGTCCCATCCCGACCAACATGCCCCATCTACACTAGTCCCACCCCGACCAACATGCCCCATCTACACTAGTCCCACCACGACCAACATGCCCCATCTACACTAGCCCCTCCCTGACCAACATGCCCATCTACACTAGTCCCACCCCGACCAACATGCCCCATCTACACTAGTCCCACCCCGACCAACATGCCCCATCTACACTAGTCCCACCCCGACCAACATGCCCCATCTACACTAGTCCCACCCCGACCAACATGCCCCATCTACACTAGTCCCACCCCGACCAACATGCCCCATCTACACTAGTCCCACCCCGACCAACATGCCCCATCTACACTAGTCCCACCCCGACCAACATGCCCCATCTACACTAGTCCCACCCCGACCAACATGCCCCATCTACACTAGTCCCACCCCGACCAACATGCCCCATCTACACTAGTCCCACCCCGACCAACATGCCCCATCTACACTAGTCCCACCCCGACCAACATGCCCCATCTACACTAGTCCCACCCCGACCAACATGCCCCATCTACACTAGTCCCACCCCGACCAACATGCCCCATCTACACTAGTCCCACCCCGACCAACATGCCCCATCTACACTAGTCCCACTCCGACCAACATGCCCCATCTACACTAGTCCCACCCCGACCAACATGCCCCATCTACACTAGTCCCACCCCGACCAACATGCCCCATCTACACTAGTCCCACCCCGACCAACATGCCCCATCTACACTAGTCCCACCCCGACCAACATGCCCCATCTACACTAGTCCCACCACGACCAACATGCCCCATCTACACTAGTCCCACCCCGACCATCATGCCCCATCTACACAAGGCCCACCCTGACCATCATGCCCAATCTACATTAGGCCCACCCTGACCAACATGCCCCATCTACACTAGGCCCACCCTGACCAACATGCCCCATCTACACTAGTCCCACCCTGACCAACATGCCCAAGCTACACTAGGCCCACCCTGACCAACATGCCCCATCTACACTAGTCCCACCCTGACCAACATGCCCAATCTACACTAGGCCCATCCCGACCAACATGCCCCATCTACACTAGTCCCACCCCGACCAACATCCCCCATCTACACTAGTCCCACCACGACCAACATGCCCCATCTACACTAGGCCCACCCTGACCAACATGCCCAATCTACACTAGGCCCATCCCGACCAACATGCCCCATGTACACTAGTCCCACCCCGACCAACATGCCCCAACTACACTAGTCCCACCCCGACCAACATGCCCCATCTACACTAGTCCCACCCCGACCAACATGCCCCATCTACACGAGTCCCACCCTGACCAACATGCCCCATGTACACTAGTCCCACCCCGACCAACATGCCCCATCTACACTAGTCCCACCCCGATCAACATGCCCCATCTACACTAGTCCCACCCCGACCAACATGCCCCATCTACACCTGTCCCACTCCGACCAACATGCCCATCTACACCAGTCCCACCCCGACCAACATGCCCCAGCTACACTAGTCCCACCCCGACCAACATGCCCCATCTACACTAGTCCCACCCCGACCAACATGCCCCATCTACACTAGTCCCAGCCCGACCAACATGCCCCATCTACACTAGCCCCACCCCGACCAACATGCCCCAACTACACTAGTCCCACCCCGACCAACATGCCCCATCTACACTAGTCCCACCCCGACCAACATGCCCCATCTACACCAGTCCCACCCCGACCAACATGCCCCATCTACACTAGTCCCACCCCGACCAACATGCCCCATCTACACTAGTCCCACCCTGACCAACATGCCCCATCTACAATAGGCCCACCCTGACCAACATGCCCCATCTACAATAGGCCCACACCGGCCATAATGCCCCATCTACAATAGGCCACCCCTGACCAACATGCCCCATCTACAATAGGCCCACCCTGACCAACATGCCCCATCTACAATAGGCCCACCCCGACCAACATGCCCCATCTACACTAGTCCCACCCCGACCAACATGCCCCATCTACACTAGTCCCACCCTGACCAACATGCCCAATCTACACTAGTCCCATCCCGACCAACATGCCCCATCTACACGTCAAACCCCGACCAACATGCCCCATCTACACTAGTCCCACCACGACCAACATGCCCCATCTACACTAGTCCCACCCGGACCAACATGCCCAATCTACACTAGGCCCACCCCGACCAACATGCCCCATCTACACTAGTCCCACCCGACCAACATGCCCCATCTACACTAGTCCCACCCCGACCAACATGCCCCATCTACACTAGTCCCACCCCGACCAACATGCCCCATCTACACTAGTCCCACCCCGATCAACATGCCCCATCTACACTAGTCCCACCCCGACCAACATGCCCCATCTACACTGTCCCACTCCGACCAACATGCCCATCTACACCAGTCCCACCCCGACCAACATGCCCCATCTACACTAGTCCAACCCCGACCAACATGCCCCATCTACACTAGTCCCACCCCGACCAACATGCCCCATCTACACTAGTCCCAGCCCGACCAACATGCCCCATCTACACTAGCCCACCCCGACCAACATGCCCCAACTAACATAGTCCCACCCCGACCAACATGCCCCATCTACACTAGTCCCACCCCGACCAACATGCCCCATCTACACTAGTCCCACCCCGACCAACATGCCCCATCTACATTAGTCCCACCCCGACCAACATGCCCCAGCTACACTAGTCCCACCCCGACCAACATGCCCCATCTACACTAGTCCCACCCCGACCAACATGCCCCATCTACACTAGTCCCACCCCGACCAACATGCCCCATCTACACTAGTCCCACCCCGACCAACATGCCCCATCTACACTAGTCCCACCCGACCAACATGCCCCATCTACACTAGTCCCACCCCGACCAACATGCCCCATCTACACTAGTCCCACCCCGACCAACATGCCCCATCTACACTAGTCCCCCCACGACCAACATGCCCCATCTACACCAGTCCCACCCCGACCAAACATGCCCCATCTACACTAGTCCCACCCCGACTAACATGCCCCATCTACACTAGGCCCACCCGACCAACATGCCCCATCTACACTAGTCCCACCCCGACCAACATGCCCCATCTACACTAGGCCCACCCGACCAACATGCCCCATCTACACTAGTCCCACCCCGACCAACATGCCCCATCTACACTAGGCCCACCCTGACCAACATGCCCCATCTACACTAGTCCCACCCCGACCAACATGCCCCATCTACACTAGTCCCACCCGACCAACATGCCCCATCTACACTAGTCCCACCCCGACCAACATGCCCCATCTACACTAGTCCCACCCTGACCAACATGCCCCATCTACACTAGTCCCACCCCGACCAACATGCCCCATCTACACTAGTCCCACCCCGACCAACATGCCCCATCTACACTAGTCCCACCCCGACCAACATGCCCCATCTACACTAGTCCCACCCCGACCAACATGCCCCATCTACACTAGGCCCACCCTGACCAACATGCCCCATCTACACTAGGCCCATCCCGACCAACATGCCCCATCTACACTAGTCCCACCCCGACCAACATGCCCCATCTACACTAGTCCCACCCCGACCAACATGCCCCATCTACACTAGTCCCACCCCGACCAACATGCCCCATCTACACTAGTCCCACCCCGACCAACATGCCCCATCTACACTAGTCCCACCCCGACCAACATGCCCCATCTACACTAGTCCCACCCCGACCAACATGCCCCATCTACACTAGTCCCACCCCGACCAACATGCCCCATCTACACTAGTCCCACCCCGACCAACATGCCCCATCTACTCTAGTCCCACCCCGACCAACATGCCCCATCTACACTAGTCCCACCCCTGACTAACATGCCCCATCTACACTAGTCCCACCCCGACCAACATGCCCCATCTACACTAGTCCCACCCCGACCAACATGCCCCATCTACACTAGTCCCACCCCGACCAACATGCCCCATCTACACTAGTCCCACCCCGACCAACATGCCCCATCTACACTAGTCCCACCCCGACCAACATGCCCCATCTACACTAGTCCCACCCCGACCAACATGCCCCATCTACACTAGTCCCACCCCGACCAACATGCCCCATCTACACTAGTCCCACCCCGACCAACATGCCCCATCTACACTAGTCCCACCCCGACCAACATGCCCCATCTACACTAGTCCCACCCCGACCAACATGCCCCATCTACACTAGTCCCACCCCGACCAACATGCCCCATCTACACTAGTCCCACCCCGACCAACATGCCCCATCTACACTAGTCCCACCCCGACCAACATGCCCCATCTACACTAGTCCCACCCGACCAACATGCCCCATCTACACTAGTCCCACCCCGACCAACATGCCCCATCTACACTAGTCCCACCCCGACCAACATGCCCCATCTACACTAGTCCCACCACGACCAACATGCCCCATCTACACTAGTCCCACCCCGACCAACATGCCCCATCTACACTAGTCCCACCCCGACCAACATGCCCCATCTACACTAGTCCCACCCCGACCAACATGCCCCATCTACACTAGTCCCACCCCGACCAACATGCCCCATCTACACTAGTCCCACCCCGACCAACATGCCCCATCTACACTAGTCCCACCCCGACCAACATGCCCCATCTACACTAGTCCCACCCCGACCAACATGCCCCATCTACACTAGTCCCACCCCGACCAACATGCCCCATCTACACTAGTCCCACCCCGACCAACATGCCCCATCTACACTAGTCCCACCCCGACCAACATGCCCCATCTACACCAGTCCCACCCCGACCAACATGCCCCATCTACACTAGTCCCACCCCGACCAACATGCCCCATCTACACTAGTCCCACCCCGACCAACATGCCCCATCTACACTAGTCCCACCCGACCAACATGCCCCATCTACACTAGTCCCACCCCGACCAACATGCCCCATCTACACTAGTCCCACCCCGACCAACATGCCCCATCTACACTAGTCCCACCCCGACCAACATGCCCCATCTACACTAGTCCCACCCCGACCAACATGCCCCATCTACACTAGTCCCACCCCGACCAACATGCCCCATCTACACTAGTCCCACCCCGACCAACATGCCCCATCTACACTAGTCCCACCCCGACCAACATGCCCCATCTACACTAGTCCCACCCCGACCAACATGCCCCATCTACACTAGTCCCACCCCGACCAACATGCCCCATCTACATTAGTCCCACCCCGACCAACATGCCCCATCTACACTAGTCCCACCCGACCAACATGCCCCATCTACACTAGTCCCACCCCGACCAACATGCCCCATCTACACTAGTCCCACCCCGACCAACATGCCCCATCTACACTAGTCCCACCCCGACCAACATGCCCCATCTACACTAGTCCCACCCCGACCAACATGCCCCATCTACACTAGTCCCACCCCCACCAACATGCCCCATCTACACTAGTCCCACCCCGACCAACATGCCCCATCTACACTAGTCCCACCCCGACCAACATGCCCCATCTACACTAGTCCCACCCCGACCAACATGCCCCATCTACACTAGTCCCACCCCGACCAACATGCCCCATCTACACTAGTCCCACCCCGACCAACATGCCCCATCTACACTAGTCCCACCCCGACCAACATGCCCCATCTACACTAGTCCCACCCCGACCAACATGCCCCATCTACACTAGTCCCACCCCGACCAACATGCGCCATCTACACTAGTCCCACCCCGACTAACATGTCCCATCTACACTAGTCCCACCCTGACCAACATACCCCATCTACACTAGTCCCACCCCGACCAACATGCCCCATCTACACTAGGCCCACCCCGACCAACATGCCCCATCTACATTAGTCCCACCCCGACCAACATGCCCCATCTACACTAGTCCCACCCCGACCTACATGCCCCACCTACACTAGTCCCCCCACGACCAACATGCCCCATCTACACTAGTCCCACCCCGACCAACATGCCCCGCTACACTAGTCCCACCCCGACCAACATGCCCCATCTACACTAGTCCCACCCCGACCAACATGCCCCGTCTACACTAGTCCCACCCCGACCAACATGCCCCATCTACACTAGTCCCACCCCGACCAACATGCTCCATCTACACTAGTCTTGTACAAATGCAACGTGACCTCCCAACTTCTTGACTGAATAGGGGGAGAGAGAGAGGGAGAAAGAGGGAGAGAGAGACAGAGAGAGTGACAGAGAGAAACACAGAGAGAGAGAACGAGGGAGAGAGAGACAGAGAGAAACATAGAGAGAGAGAGAGTGACAGAGAGAGAGAATGTGATAAGGAACTGCAGATGTTGGATTATACCGAAGATAGACACAAAGTGCAGGAGTAACTCAGTGGGTCAGGCAGCATCTCTGGAGAGAAGGAATGGGTGATATTGCTGGTCGAGACCCTTCTTCAGACTGAGATAGAGAGACAGAGAGAGACAGAGACAGAGAGAGAAAGAGTTAGAAAGAGAAAGAGAAACAGAGTGAGACAGAGAAAGAGAGAGAGAAACAGGGAGAGAAACAGGGAGAGAGTGAGAGATAAACAGAGAGACAGAGAGAGACACACAGGGAGAGAGAGAGAGAGAGGGAGTGATACAGGGCGGAAACGGGCCCTTCGGCTCAACTTGCCCACACCGGCCAACATGCCTCATCTACACTAGTCCAAGTACCTGTCCAAGTGTTGGGATAGTCCCAGCCTCAACTCCCTCCTCCAGCAGCTCGTTCCATACACCCACCACCCTCTGTGTGGAAAAGTTGCCCCTCAGGTTCCTATTCAATTATTCCCACCCCCGTCTCTCACCTTAAACCCGTGTCCTCTGGTCCTCGATTCCCCTGCTCTGGGCAAGAGACTGTGCATCTACCCGATCTATTCCTCTGGTGATTTTGTTCACCTCTATAAGATTGCCCCTCATCCTCCTGTGCTACAAGGAATAGAGTCCCAGCCCTGCCCCAACCTCTCCCTGTAGCTCAGGCCCCTCGAGACCCGGCAACATCCTCGTAAATCTTCTCCGCGCCCTTTCCAGCTCGACGACATCTTTCCTGTAACACGGTGCCCAGAACTGAACACAATACAGAGACAGAGACAGACAGAGGGAGAGAGAGACAGGGACAGAGGCAGGGACAGAGAGAGAGACACACACACACACAGGCAGGGACAGAGAGAGAGACACACACACAGAGGGACAGAGACGGGCAGGAAGGGAGGACAGACAGAGGGAGAGAGAGGCAGGGGCAGAGAGAGAGACACACACACACACACAGACAGACAGAGACGGGCAGGGAGAGGGACAGACAGAGAGAGACAGAGTGAGAGAGACAGATGCAGAGAGAGAGGGAGATAGAGAGATAGAGAGAGGGAGAGATAGAGAGAGGGAGAGATAGAAAGAGGGAGAGACAGAGAAAGAGAGAGACAGAGAGACAAAGCGAGAGCAAGACAGAGGGAGAGAGAGAGACAGAGACAAACGGAGACAGAGGGAGAGAGAGACAGCAAGAGAGAGATAGAGGGACAGGGATAGAGAGGGACAGACAGAGTCAGAGAGATACAGACAGAGAGACAGAGAAAGAGTGAGAGACAGAGAGAAGTACTGAGAGACAGATGCAGAGAGAGAGGGAGAGAGATATAGAGAGAGACAGAGAGAGAGAGAGAGAGAGACAGAGAGGGACAGAGACGGAGAGACAGAGAGACAGGCAGAGAGAGACAGAGAGAGTGAGAGATAGGGAGAGAGAGACAGACAGACAGAGGGAGAGAGAGGGAGAAAGAGAGACAGACAGATATAGGGGCAGTGATAGAGAGGGACAGAGAGAGAGACAGAAACAGAGAGAGACAGGGAGACAGACAGAGAGGGGGAGGCCGAGGGAGAGGCAGAGAGAGAGAGAGAGAGAGAGAGGGACAGAGAGATAGTGGAAACAAATTAGAACCAAATAACTACCGTGGCATCTGTGTCAGTAGCTGCCTAGGGAAGTTATTCTTCAGTATCATAAATAACAGAATGCAGGATTTCCTTAACAAATACAACATTTTCAGTAAAAACCAAATTGGCTTCCTCCCAAAACACCGTACCACTGACCACATTTATACCCTCCACACTCTCATTGAAAAACATGTACACCAAGTGAAAAATGGGAAAATATTTGCCTGTTTTATTGACTTTGAGACAGCATTTGACTCTATTTGGCATGAAGGGCTCTATTACAAACTCCGCAGCTGTGGTATAGGAGGAAAGTTATATGACCTTATTAAATCAATGTATCTGAATAATAAATGTGGCTTTAAAATTGGGGACAAACGCACTGATCTCTTCGCCCATAGAAGAGGCGTCCGGCAAGGCTGCAATCTGAGCCCGACACTGTTTAATGTATATATCAACGATTTGGCAGAAAAGTTGGACCAGAGCACAGCGCTGGACCTCTGTCTTCTGGACGGAGAGGTAAATTAGCTGTTTTATGCGGATGACTTGGTTCTGCTGTCCCCCACAGAACAGGGACTGCAGCAACAGTTGGACCTACTTGATGAGTACTGCCAAAATTGGGCCCTGGTAGTAAATCTAAAGAAAACCAACATCATGATTTTTCAGAAAAGACCCAGATGTCAGGAAGATAAATACAAATTTACTCTCAATGGAACTGTTATCGAACACACTATGAACTGTACTTACCTTGGTCTAACCGTCTCAGCATCAGGGAGCTTCAATATGGCAGTGAATGCACTAAAAGAGAAAGCTTGAAGAGCTTTGTATGCAATAAAAAGAAGATTCTACAACATCCAAATCCCAATTAAAATCTGGCTTAAAATATTTGACAGTGTAATCCAGCCTATTGGGCTTTATGGTAGTGAAGTATGTCACCATAATTATAGTAAATGGGAAAAACATACAACAGAGGCCCTGCATGCGGAATTTTGTCGGAACATCCTCCGTATCCAAAGGAAAACACCAACAAACGCATGTAGGGCGGAATTAGGCAGATACCAGCTGATATCCAGAAAAGAGCACTACATTTTTGGAATCACCTTAAATCTAGCCCCCCAGATACCCTCCAGTTTAAAGCCCTTCAAACACAAGAGGGGAACCCAGAAAAGAGATCCCTGTGTCTGTTGGTACTGAGACAAACTACTCCTACTCAGTTAAACCCTATCCAGTTAAACCCTGACTGGCCACAGATCAATACTGACCCCCAATCACCAATTAGAGTGAACCAAATTATCAAACAATGTAAAGAAACGTACTTGGAACATCAGGATAAAGAAACCAAAATCCAAAGCAGATTAGAATGTTACCGTTCCCTAAAAAGAGACTATAAATTGGCAGACTATCTCTCAACTGTTAGAGACATAAAGCAGAGACAGACCCTCACCAAATACAGGTTAAGTGACCACTATTTGGTAGTTGAAAAAGGAAGACAGAAGAGATTCTGGCAACCAAGAGAAAACAGAATATGCGGCCACTGTTTGACAGATTAGGTTGAAACAGAGGTGCACTTCCTCCTAAAATGCACAATATTTGACAAAACAAGGAAAGCATACTTTGACAAACTCAGTGTGGCAACCCCTGATTTTAAAGAACTAGATGATACATCAAAACTAAGAATAATCCTTGGCGAAGGAAATACGGCTCATATTGGTGCACAATACGTAACAGCATGCCATAACCTGAGAGACGGTGAATGACCAACATGCACATATGTACGCACACACTAATTGACATTAACTAACACTAAGAAATGAATATTGAATTGCTAAACTTGCTATTGTGTTGTACTGCTTACAGCTGCAAGAACGTGTAGCAATCAATAAAGGGCTATAGGCATATTGCGAGTTTATGTACAGGGACATATCTATCCATGCACGATATACTTACATGACATACATACACTGTATGTATGTCATGTTTTATACTTTAGCAATATAACAATGTTTTTTTATCGTGCCAATAAAGTTTTTAAATTGAAAATTGAAATTGAGATTGATAGAGAGAGCTAGAGAGACAGAAACAGAGAGAGAGAGAGAGAGAGAACTAGAGACAGAGAGAAACAGCATGAGAGACAGACAGAGAGAGGGGGAGAGAGACACAGACACAGAGGGATAGCGACAGACAGAGTGAGAGAAAGACTGAGAGACAGGGAGAACCAGAGAGAGAGAGAGACAGACAGAGAGTGGGAGAGAGAGACAGAGAGTGGGAGAGAGAGACAGAGGCAGCGAGAGAGAGGGAGAGAGAAAGACAGCAAGAAACTCAGAGAGAGAGAGAGAGAGAGAGAGGGGGAGAGAGGCAGACACGGAGGGAGAGCAACAGACAGAGAGACTGAGACGTAGACAGAGAGAAATACTCTGAGAGATGGAGAACCAGAGAGAGAGACACAGAGTGACCAGAGACAGACAGAGAGTGGGAGAGAGAGACAGCGAGAGGCAGCGAGAGAGAGAGAGACAGAGTGACACTCAGAGAGGAAGAGACAGACAGACTCAGAGAGAGAGAGACAGAGAGAGAGAGAGAGAGAGAGATAGGGTCGGAGAGAGAGAGACAGCGTGAGAGACAGGGAGAGACGGAGAGAAAGAGAGACAGTGGGACAGAGAGACAGAGGGGGAGCGGGGGGGAGAGATGGAGACAGATAGAGAGTGGGAGAGACAGATAGAGAGAGAGGGAGAGAGAGAGAGAGACAGACTCAGAAAGATAGACAGAGAGAGAGAGAGAGGCAGAGAAAGAGAGAGGGAGAGACAACGAGAGAGAGATATAGATACACAGAGAGAGACAGACAGAGATACTCAGAGAGAGAGACTAAGAGAGAGATAGTGAGAGACCGAGAGAGAGAGACGGAGAGAGAGAGAGAGAAGGGGGGAGAAAGACAGAGAGGCAGAGAAAGAGAGACAGAGAGAGATAGAGAGAGAGACATTGAGAGAGAGAGACAGATGGAAACAGAGAGAGAGAAAGAAAGAGAGAGACACAAAGTGGGAAGAAGAGGGGGAGAGAAAGAAAAAGTGATAGACACAGAGGGAGAGAGGGGGACAGTGAGAGATACAGAGACAGTGACAGAGATACAGAGACACACGGACAGAGAGAGAGGGACAGTGAGAGAGAAGGAGAGAGAAAGAGACACACAGAGGGAGAGAGACAGCGGGAGAGAGAGATACAGAGAGAGTGAGAGAGAGAGAGAGTGAGAGGGAGAGAGAGAGACAGAGTAGGAGAGGTACACAGACAGAGAGAGTGTGGGTGAGAGACAGAGAGAGTGACAGACAGAGACGGAGAGAGAAAGAGAAGCAGCCATACAGAGAGAGAGAGACAAAGAGAGAGAGAGAGACAGACAGACAGAGAGAGAGTAGAGTCAGGGACAGTGAGAGACAGACAGAGGGAGAGAGAGAGGCAGAGTAGGAGAGAGATACAGAGAGAGAGAGTCAGAGATACTCAGAGAGAGAGAGAGAGACAGTGAGAGAGAGATGGGGGGGGACAGTGAGAGAGAGTGTGAGGCAGAGACAGAGAGAGTGAGATAGAGAGATGTCAGAGAGAGAGACATTTAGAGGCACAGAGAGAGAGAAAGAGAGAGGGGGAGGGGTGAAGAAGGTGGCTGGGTGAAGAGGGGTGAGAGGCTGGAGGTGGATAGGGGATGAAGGGAGTAGCGGGGAAAGCAGGGATCGAAGGGAGGGGGAGGGATTCAAGGGGGAGTGGGTTTGGTGCTGAGGGGGATGAATGGGGGGCAGGGAACGGGGGGGGGGGGAAAGAGAGAGGTCCAATGATCCATGAAAGGGGTAGGGAGCCAGGTGGGGGTGGGTTCACATTGTTTGGGGGTGGGGAGGAGGGAACAAAGGGGGGTAAGGAGCAGGATGCGGCGACAGGGGTGAGGGGCAGGGAGCCACAGGGAGGAGGTCACATTGTTTGGGCATGGGGAGGGTGTTGCAGTTTAGGAAGTCAAACCAGGGCAGGATCTTCACTGTGAATGGCGGGGCGCTGGGGGAATGTGTGGAGCCGAGGGATCTAGGAGTTGGGCCGAAGGGCCTCTTTCCAACGCTGTATCACTCTATGAATCTATGACAAAGTGCTGGAGTAACTCAACGGGTCAGGCAGCATCTGTGGAGAGAATGAATGGGTGACATTTTGGGTCGAGACCCTTCTTTGGTTTAGTTTAGTTTAGAGATGCAGCGCGGAAACAGATCTTTTGGCCCGCAGAATCCACGCCGACCAGCGATTCTATCACTAGCACTATCCTACGCACATTAGGGACAATTTAACAATATTGCGGAGGCCGACAAATCTACAACCCTAAACGTCTTTGAAATGTTGGAGAAAACCGGAGCAGCCGGAGTAAAAACCATCACAGGTCAAGGGGAGAACGTACAAACTCCACATGGACAGCACCCGTAGTCAGGATGGAGCCCGGGTATCTGGCGGTGAGGCAGCAGCTGTCCCGCTGCGCCACTGTGCCGCACAGAATTGTATTAGTGATAAATAATGCATCCCAGAGTACTTAAGGAAGTAGCCCCAGAAATAGTGGATGCATTAGTGATGATTTTTCAAAACTCTTTAGATTCTGGAGTAATTCCTGAGGATTGGAGGGTAGCTAATGTAACCCCACTTTTTAAAAAGGGAGGGAGAGAGAAAATGGGGAATTACAGACCAGTTAGTCTAACATCGGTAGTGGGGAAAATGCTAGAGTCAGTTATTAAAGATGGGATAGCAGCACATTTAGAAAGTGGTGAAATCATTGGACAAAGTCAGCATGAATTTATGAAAGGTAAATCATGTCTGACGAATCTTATAGAATTTTTTTCGAGGATGTAACTTGTAGAGTGGATAAGGGAGAACCAGTGGATGTGTTATATCTGGACATTCAGAAGGGTTTTGACAAGGTCCCACATAAGAGATTTTGATGCAAACGTAAAGCACACGGTATTGGGGGTTCAGTATTGATGTGGATAGAGAACTGGCTGGCAGACAGGAAGCAAAGAGTAGGAGTAAACGGGACCTTTTCTGAATGGCAGGCAGTGACTAGTGGGGTACCGCAAGGCTCAGTGCTGGGACCCCAGCTATTTACAATATATATTAATGATTTGGACGAGGGAATTGAATGCAACATCTCCAAGTTTGCGGATGACACGAAGCTGGGGGGCAGTGTTGGCTGTGAGGAGGATGCTGGGAGGCTGCAAGTTGACTTGGATAGTTTGGGTGAGTGGGCAAATGCATGGCAGATGCAGTATAATGTGGATAAAGGTGAGGTTATCCACTTTGGTGGCAAGAACAGGAAAGTAGACTATTACTGAATGGTGGCCGTTTAGGAAAAGGGGAGATGCAATGAGACCTGGGTGTCATGGTACACCAGTCATTAAAAGTAGGCATGCAGGTGCAGCAGGCAGTGAAGAAGGCGAATGGTATGTTAGCATTCATAGCAAAAGGATTTGAGTGTAGGAGCAGGGAGGTTCTACTGCAGTTGTACAGGGCCTTGGTGAGACCACACCTGAAGTATTGCGTACAGTTTTGGTCTCCTAATCTGAGGAAGAACATTCTTGCCACGGAGGGAGTGCAGAGAAGGTACACCAGACTGATTGGTGGGATGGCAGGACTTTCATATCAAGAAAGACTGGATAGACTCGGCTTTCACTCGCTAGAATTTAGAAGATTGAGGGGTGATCTTATAGAAACTTACAAAATTCTTAAGGGTTTGGACAGGCTAGATGCAGGAAGATTGTTACCGATGTTGGGGAAGTCCAGAACAAGGGGTCACAGTTTAAGGATAAGGGGGAAGTCTTTTAGGACCGCGATGAGAAAGTTTTTTTTCACACAGAGACTGGAGAATCTGTGGAATTCACTGCCACAGAAAGTAGTTGAGGCCAGGTCACTGGCTATATTTAAGAGGGAATGGGATGTGGCCTTTGTGGCTAAAGGGATCAGGGGGTATGGAGAGAAGGGAGGTACAGGATATGGAGTTGGATGATCAGCCATGATCATATTGAATGGCGTTGCAGGCTCGAAGGGCCGAATGGCCTACTCCTGCACCCATTTTCTATGTTTCTTTATAACGGTTTCCTCCGCCATAAACGCACTCAATATGTGCTAGTAATGTCCTGTTTGCCAGATTGTTGACCCTGTGTTCCCCTCCTGCAGGGTTTAGGAGCCGTTGCTGTGGACGGAGAGTCGGGGACGTGAGCGGCCATTGAGGGCGGCCAGGGTGCCGGTGGGCTCCCCCATCTGCTCGGTGTGCGGGCTGAGCTTCGATGGAGGACCAACAAGTTAAATTGACATGTGTGGCAAGGTGTGGCGGTGCCTGAGCGAGCTGGAGGCCCACCGGCTGCTGCACACGGGAGAACGTCCCTTCAACTGCAGCAAGAGCTTCACTCACTACA
The DNA here is from genome assembly GCF_010909765.2 of Amblyraja radiata. Classification (NCBI taxonomy): domain Eukaryota; kingdom Metazoa; phylum Chordata; class Chondrichthyes; order Rajiformes; family Rajidae; genus Amblyraja; species Amblyraja radiata. The sequence goes on from NC_045971.1 coordinate 44,766,817, forward strand.
AGTACTTGCAGGGGCACAACAGCATGCACTCCAGCGAGAGGCCCTTCACCCGCTCCAACTGCAGCAAGAGCTTCACTCACTACAAGTACTTGCAGGGGCACAACAGCATGCACTCCAGCGAGAGGCCCTTCACCTGCTCCAACTGCAGCATGAGCTTCAAGACGGCGAATCACCTGAAGATACACCGGCAGGTGCACACGGGCGAGAAGCCCTATGGCTGCTCCACCTGCGACATGAGCTTTGTCCAGTTGTCGGGGCTAAGGCAGCACCTGCTGGTGCACAGCAGTGAGCGGCCCTTCACCTGCTCCGACTGCGGCAAAGGCTTCAAGTCGTCCAATTACCTGAAGAGGCACAGGCGCCTGCACGCCAGCGAGCGCCCCTACACCTGCAGCGACTGCGGCAAAGGCTTCACCCAGTCCAAAGACCTGCTGTCCCACTGGCGCCTCCACACCGGCGAGCGCCCCTACCGCTGCACCGAGTGCGGCAAGAGCTTCATCCAGTCCAGTCACCTGCTGGAGCACCAGCGCACCCACACTGGGGAGCACCCCTACACCTGCGCCCAGTGCGGCAAGACCTTCAACCACTCCAGTCACCTGCTGGAGCACCAACACACCCACACCGGCGAGCGCCCCTACACCTGCGCCCAGTGCGGCAAGAGCTTCACCCACTCAAACACCCTGCTGTCCCACAAGCGCACCCACACCGGGGAGCGGCCCTACACCTGCACCCAGTGCGACAAGCGCTTCACCCGGTCCAGTCGCCTGCTGGAGCACCAGCGCACCCACACCGCGGAGCGGCCCTACACCTGCGACCAATGTGGCAAGTACTTCAGCTGCTCCAGCAGCTTGCTGGTGCACCAGCGCACCCACACCGGGGAGCGCCCCTACGCCTGTGCCCAGTGCGGCAAGAGCTTCACCCACTCAAGCACCCTGCTGTCCCACCAGCGCACCCACACCGGGGAGCGCCCCTACGCCTGTGCCCAGTGCGACAAGCGCTTCACCCGGTCCAGTCACCTGCTGAAGCACCAGCGCACCCACACTGGGGAGCGGCCCTACACCTGCACCCAATGCGGCAAGGGCTTCATCTGCTCCAACAGCCTGCTGGTGCACCAGCGCACCCACACCGGGGAGCGCCCCTACATCTGCACCCAGTGCGGCAAGGGCTTCAACCGTTCTAGTCACCTGCTGGAGCACCAGCGCACCCACACCGAGGAGCGCCCCTACACCTGCGTCCAGTGCGGCAAGGGCTTCACCAGCTCCTCCAAGCTACTGACCCACCAGCGGGTGCACTCCGGCGACCGACCCGTTCCCAGCCCGGTGTGTGGAGAGCGTTTTGCCATGGCCTCCCATGCCCTGTCTCACCAGCGCGTGCACACCAGTGGCCAGCCCTACGACTGCCCGTACTGTGGTGAGTCGTTTGACAGTTTGCGGGGGTTGCGGCAACACCGGCGGACCCACGCAGGCGAGCAGCTGATCCCACTGTGACAAGAGAGCACGGGGGCTGTGGGAGAACCAGCGGATACACACCGGAGAGAGACCCTTTGTGTGCGTTGAGTGTGGCAAGGGTTTCACCCACATGTCCAGCCTGTGTCAGCACCGGCGTTCCACACCGGCCAGTGCCCCTTCACCTGCCTGCTCTGTGGCAAGGCCTTTGCCCGCTCCTCCAGCCTGCTGGCACAATGCCACATGGATAGATAGGCACTGTTTAAGTAGACACAAAATGTTGACAGGAATGGGTAACGTTTCTGGGTTGAGACCCATCTTCAGTGTCGACCTGAAACGTCACCCATTCCTTGTCTCCAGAGATGCTGCCTGTCCCGTCGTCTCCATGCATTCCATTCTCTAGGCCCCCATCCTCTCATCTTCATCATGGATGTCCAGTCACTCTACACCTCCATCCCCCACCAGGATGGTCTCAAAGGCCTCCGGTTCTTCCTCGACCGGAGAAGCAACCTATACCCGTCCACTGAAACTCTCCTCCGCTTAGCGGAGCTGGTCCTTACCCTCAATAACCTTGTTTAACTCCTCCCATTTCCTTCAAATACAAGGCGTAGCTATGGGCACACGCATGGGCCCCAGGTACGCCTGCCTCTTTGATACGTCGAATAATCCTTGTTCGAGGCATACCAGGGCCCCATCCCCGACCTCTACCTCCGCTACATCGACGATTGCTTTGGTGCCACATCCTGCACCTACACACAACTGACTGACTACATCCACCACCACTAACCTCCATCCGGCACTCAAATACACCTGGACCATTTCCGACCCTTCCCTACCATTCCTTGACCGCACTATCTCCATCGCAGGTGATAGACTTCTGACCAACATCCACTATAAACCCACTGACTCCCATGGCTATCTAGACTACTCTTTCTCCCACCCCGCTTCCTGTAAGGACTCCATCCCCTACTCACAATTCCTCCGTCTACGCCGCATCTGCTCCCAGGATGAGGTGTTCCACAACAGGGCATCAGAAATGTCCTCATTCTTCAGGGAACGGGGGTTCCACTCCCCTCCTATAGATGAGGCGCGCACTAGGGTCTCTTCAATACCCCGTAACACTGCTCTCATCCTCCCAATCGCAACAAGGGCAGAGTCCCCCATGTCCTCACCTTTCACCCCACTAGCCGTCACATACAACAAATAGTCCTCCATCAGTTTCGCCACCTCCAACGTTACCCCACCATTCGCCACATCTTCCCATCTCCCCCCCTGTCTGCCTTCCGCAAAGACCGTTCCCTCTGTAATTCCCTTGTCAATTCCCTTCCCTCCCGCACCACCTCCTCCCCGGGCACTTTCCCTTGCAACCGCAAGGGATGCTACACTTGTCGCTTTACCTCCCCCCTCGACTGCATTCAAGGACCCAAGCAGTCGTTCCAGGTGCGCCAGAGGTTCACCTGCATCTCCTCCAACCTCATCTATTGCATCTGCTGCTCTAGATGTCAGCTGATCTACATCGGTGAAACCAAGCGTAGGCTTGGCGATCGTTTCGCCGAACACCTCCGCTCGGTCCGCATTAACCGTCCTGACCTCCCGGTGGCTCAGCACTTCAACTCCGTATCTAACCTCTCTGTCCGGGGCCTCCTCCATGGCCAGAGTGAGGCCCACCCTAAATTGGAGGAACAGCACCTCATATTCCCCTTGGGGAGTCTGCATCCTGCTGGCACGAACATTGAATTCTCACAATTCTGTTAGGCCTTGCTGTCTCCTCCCCTTCCCAGCTCCCCCTCAGCCCTCGGGCTCCTCCTTTTTCCTTTCTTCTCCCCAGCCCCCCCCACCCCACCCCCCATCAGTCTGAAGAAGGGTTTCGGCCCGAAACGTTGCCTATCTCCTTCGCTCCATAGATGCTGCTGCACCCGCGGAGTTTCTCCAGCATTTTTGTGTACCTTCGATTTTCCAGCATCTGCAGTTCCTTCTTAAACAACATGCTGCCTGACCCGCTGAGTTACTCCAGCACTCTGAAATGGCACCTATCCATGTTCTCCAGAGTTGCTGCCTGACCCACTGAGTTACTTCAGCACTCTGAAATGTCACCTATCCATGTTCTCCAGAGATGCTGCCTGGCCCGCTGAGTTACTCCAGCACTTTGTGTTAGTTGTAGAGTGGTACAGTGTGGAAACAGGCCCTTTGGCCCAACTTGCCTACACCGACCAACATGTCCCAGCTACACTAGTCCCATCGGCCTGTGTTTGGTCCATATCCCTCCAAACTTGTCCAATCCATGTAGCTGTCTAACTGTTTCTTGGGATGGTACCAGCCTCAACTACCTCCTGTGACAGTTTGTTCCACACACCCACCACCCTCTGTGTGAATGTACCCCTCAGTTTCCTTTTAAATCTTTTCCCGTTCACCTTGAACCCATGTCCTCTGGTCCTCGAATCCCCCACTCTGGGCAAGAGATTCTGTGCATCTAACTAAACTGTTCTATGCAAGATTCCAGCATCTGCAGTTTCTTGTGTCTCCCTCACCTATATCCACCTATCACTTCTGAAGAAGGGTCTCAACCTGAAACTTCACCCATTCCTTCTCTCTAGAGATGCTGCCTGTCCCGCTGAGTTACTCCAGCATTTTGTATCCACCTATCACTTGCCAGGATTTGCCCTGCCCCATCTCTCTTTTCCAGCTTCCTCCCCCCACCCTCTCCACTCAGTCTGAAGAAGGGTCCTGACTTAAGTGTTGTTTGTCCATTCCCTCTAAAGCGATGGAGGAACTCAGTGGGTCAGGCCGCATCTGTAGAGGGAAGGGAATCTAAGGCGACCACTCCCACCTCTCCTTTCCAACTTTCTCCACCTCCCACACCAAGCAGTCTGAAGAAGGGTCCTGACCGAGAATGTTGCCTGTCCATGTTCTCCAGACGTGCAAGTTACTCCAGGAGATTGCGTCTCTCTTTGTAAACCGGCATCTGCTGTTTCTTCTTTACGTGTGAGAAGTTGAAAACCATATAACAATTACAGCACTGAAACAGGCCATCTCGGCCCTTCTAGTCCGTGCCGAACACTTATCCTCCCTTAGTCCCATCTACCTGCACTCAGACCATAACCCTCCATTCCTTTCCCGTCCATATACCTACCCAATTTATTTTTAAATGATAACATCAAACCTGCCTCCACCACTTCCACTGGATGTTCATTCCACACAGCTACCACTCTCTGAGTAAAGAAGTCCCTCCTCATGTTAGCACTAAACTTCTGTCCCTTAATTCTCAAATCATATTCTCTTGTTTGAATCTTCCCTACCTTCAATGGAAAAAGCTTATCCATGTCAACTCTGTCTATCCCTCTCATCATTTTAAATACCTCTATCAAGTTCCCCCTTAACCTGCGCTCCAAAGAATAAAGACCTAACTTGTTCAACCTTTCTCTGTAACTTAGTTGCTGAAACCCAGGCAACATTCTAGTAAATCTCCTCTGTACTCTCTCTATTTTGTTGACATCTTTCCTATAATTTGGCAACCATACTTGAGAATTGGCCTCACCAATGCCTTGTATAATTTTAACATTACATCCCAACTTCTATACTCAATGCTCTGATTTATAATGGCCAGCACTCCAAAAGCTTTCTTTACCACCCTATCTACATGAGATTCCACCTTAAGGGAACTATGGACGGTTATTCCCAGATCCCTCTGTTCAACTGTATTCTTCAATTCCCTACCATTTATCATGTACGTCCTATTTTGATTTGTTCTGCCAAGATGTAGCACCTCACACTTATCAGCATTAAATTACATCTGCCATCTTTCAGCCCACTCTTGCAAATGGCCTAAATCACTCTGTAGACTTTGAAAATATATTTCATTATCCACAACACCACCTATCTTAGTATCATTTGCATACATACTAATCCAATTTACCACACCATCATCCAGATCATTGATGTACATGACAAACAACAGTGGACCCAACACAGATCCCTGAGGCACCCCACTAGTCACCGGCCTCTAACGTGACAAACAGCCATCCACCATTACTCTCTGGCATATCCCATTCAGCCACTGTTGACTCCATCTTGCTACTCCACCATTAATACCCAACAATTGAACCTTCTTAACCAACCTTCCATGAGGAACCTTGTCAAATGCCTTACTGATGTCCATATAGAAACATCCACCGCTTTACCCTCATCAATTTCCCTAGTAACCTCTTCAAAAATCCAAGATTAGTCAAACATTACCTTCCAGGCACAAATCCTGGAAGGTCATGTTTGGCTAATTTTGTACTTCTTGAAAACATTAGTTAAGACCAAAGTTGGACTCTTGAAGACTGAAAAAGGTGAATTTATTATGGGGTGCAAGAAAATGGCAGATGAGTTGAATAGGTACTTTGGATCCGTCTTCCCTAAGGAGGACACAAACAATCTTCCTGTTGTACTAGTGGCCAGTGGATCTGGGGTGATGGAGGAATTGAAAAAAATCCACATTAGGCAGGAAATGGTGTTGGATAGACTGATGGGACTGAAGCTGATAAATCCCCAGGGCCTGATGGTCTGCATCCCAGGCTACTTAAGGAAGTGGCTCTAAAAATCGTGGACACATTGGTGATCATTTTCCAATGTTCTATAGATTCTAGATCAGTTCCTGTGGATTGGAGGGTAGCTAAATTTATCCCACTTTTTAAGAAATGCGGGAGAGAGAAAACGGAATTATATACCAGTTAGCCTGGGGAAGCTGCTGTAGTCAATTATAAAAGATGAAATAGCCGCATATTTGGATAGCAGTAACAGGATCGGTCCGAGTCAGCATGGGTTTACGAAGGGGAAATCATGCTTCACTAATCCTCTGGAATTTTTTGAGGATGTAACTAGGAAAATGGACAAGGGAGAGGCAGTGGATATCATGCACCAGGACTTTCAGACAGCATTTGATAAGGTTCCACATTGGAGATTAGTGAGCAAAATTAGGGCACATGGTATTGGGGATAGAGTGCTGACATGGATATAAAATTGGTTGCCAGACGAAACGGGTCCCTTTCAGAATGGCAGGCAGTGACAAGTGGGGTACCGCAAGGCTCGGTGCTGGGACCGCAGCTATTTACAATATACATCAATGAAGAGATTTAAAAGTAACATTAGCAAATTTGTAGATGAGACAAAGCTGGGTGGCAGTGTGAACTGTAATGAGGATGCTATGAGAATGCAGGGTGACTTGGACAGTTTGGGTGCGTGGGCAGATGCATGGCAGATGCAGTTTTATGTGGATAAATGTGAGGTTATGCACTTTTGTAGCAGAAACAGGAAGGCAGTTTATTATCTAAATGTCAAGTTGGCAAATGCGGAAGTACAACGGGATCTCGGGGTCCTTGTTCATCAGTGACTGAAAGTAAGCACGCAGGTACAGCAGGCCGTGAATAAAGCGAATGGCATGTTGGTCGTCATAACAAGAGCAGTTGAGTATCGGAGCAAAGAGGTCCTTCTGCAGTTGTATAGGGACCTAGTAAGACGACGCCTGGAGTATTGTGTACAGTTTTGGTCTCCAAATTTAAGGAAGGACATTCTTGCTATTGAGGGAGTGCAGCGTAGGTTCACAAGTTTAATTCCCGGGATGGCGGAAGTCATATGCTGAGAGAATGGAGTGGCTGGGCTTGTACACTCTGGAGTTTAGAAGGATGAGAGGGCATCTGGATGAAACATATAGGATTATTAAGGGTTTGGACGTGCTAGAGGCAGTAAACATGTTTCCGATGTTCGTGGATTTCCAGAACCAGGGGTCACAGTTTAAGAATAAGGTAAGCCATTTAGAACGGAGTTGAGGAAACACTTTTTTCACACAGTGAGTTGTGAGTCTGGAATTCTCTGCCTCAGAGGGTGGTGGCGGCCGGTTCTCTGGATACTTTCCAGCGAGAGCTAGATAGGGATCTTAATGATAGCAGAGTCAGGGGATATGGGGAGAAGGCAGGAACGGGGTACTGATTGTGGATGATCAGCCATGGTCACATTGAATGGCGGTGCTGGCTTGAAAGGCCGAATGACCTACTCCTGCACCTGTTGTCTCTTGTCTGATGTCTATTGTATCAGGACTAGGCGTGTATTTCACCCTACACTCCAAGGCCTGCTGGATCTCCCGGTTGCCAACCATTTTAACTCCCCTTCCCACTCCCACACTGATGTTTCTGTCCTGGGCCTCCTACATTGCCAGAGTGAGGTGACACGCAATCTGGAGGAACAGCACCTCATAGCTTACAGCCCAATGACATGAACATTGAATTCCCCAAATTAAGGAAACTCCCCCCTCCTGCTCAAGTCCTGGAGTCTGTCCCAACCCAATCTCTTTTTTCCAGCTTTCTCCCCCGACTCCATCAGTCCAAAGAAGGGTCCAGACCCGACACGTCGCCTGTCCATTCCCCCCCAAAATGCCGGTAGAACTCAGCAGGTCGGCCATTCGTGGTGAGAAATGGATGGAGAAGTGTTCTTATTACAAGCTCTCCTTGGCCCTGTCAAGAATGTGGTGTCCATTCTTGGGACGGGATGCAAGGTCCGAGCTAACCAGTCATCGACAGCCCCCCCTTCCCTTCCCTCGTGAGCCATCTCTTTGTCATTCCCCTGACTTCTCGCTGGATGACAAGCAGAACCATCTTGGCTTAACAGTAGATGTATCTTCTTCCTTTTGGCGTTTCGTTTCTGCAGGTATTTAGAGCGGAAACAAAACTACTTCCCTTAGGTCCTGATCTTCCTTTTGTTTTAGTAAAGGTAGAACCTTTGACAGTTGCGATTATTTTAGGATCTTGAATATTCCCATAGCGTAAATTTGACATGAACCGTACTTCCTTTTCTATGAAGTTCACCAGATCAGGAAGCATGGCCTCTCCATTCTCATTTTCCTTTAACAGACCAGCTTTATCTTTTCTCTAAGTCTATAGCGCAGTTTTAAAGTGATCATTTTCATATTGCTAACAACATGCATTTCTTGCATGTGGTCTAAGCGGGTAGTCATTTCTTTCATACTTCTAAGACATATCGCAAACTCCCGTAATGTTTTCACATCTTCTGGCTGGATAGCTGTCCAAGCGAGGCCTTCTTCATGAGGATGTATTTGGATCATGGAAGTTTAAAGTGACTTTTATGTAGTGTGTCGGCAGCGAGCGGCGACTGCGGAGGGTTCAACAGCCCCGGCCACGGGTGAACAAACGGGGAAGGTGATTGAACTTTATTAGCTTCCATCACAGTGAGGAATGTGGATTCTGCTGTGGTGGATGTTTATGTTAGATTTTATTTTATGTGGCTGTGTGTCTTGTTGCTTTTTACTCAGTATGGCTGTACGGTAACTCAAATATCACTGTACCTTAATTGGTGCATCTGACAATAAATTCCAACTTGAACTTGATCATCTTTCGTCTATATAAAAAAAGTTTTCGTCTACATAAAAAAAGGATAAATCTGACTGATCGTGCACAATTAGAAACATAGAAACATAGAAATTAGGTGCAGGAGTAGGCCATTCGGCCCTTCGAGCCTGCACCGCCATTCAATATGATCATGGCTGATCATCCAACTCAGTATCCCGTACCTGCCTTCTCTCCATACCCTCTGATCCCCTTAGCCACAAGGGCCACATCTAATTCCCTCTTAAATATAGCCAATGAACTGGCCTCGACTACCCTCTGTGGCAGAGAGTTCCAGAGATTCACCACTCTCTGTGTGAAAAAAGTTCTTCTCATCTCGGTTTTAAAGGATTTCCCCCATCCTTAAACTGTGACCCCTTGTCCTGGACTTCCCCAACATCGGGAGCAATCTTCCTGCATCTAGCCTGTCCAACCCCTTAAGAATTTTATAAGTTGTGACGGCTTGATTTCAAAGACAGGAGTGGCATTCCCTGAGGGGTTCGGGTGGTTGGAAGAGGTTTTGTCTGTGTTTTTCCCCTCGGGTTTTGTCCGGGGAGGAAGGCGGCAGCACTCGGCCCGTCGGGGCTAGGATGCGCGGGAGGAAGGCTGAGCTTGGATTGAGGCTTGGAAGGCTGAGCTCGTCTCCCCTGCCCCGACCCGCATCTGGTCCACCACGGGGGCGATGCATGCAAACTCCACACGGACAGCGTTGGTGGTCACCTTGCCCGGAGACAGGCCCTTCGGCCCCTCTCGTCCGTGCTGCCCCAGGCTTTCTGCAACACAATCTTGCACTGTTCTGCACTGGATATTGCATTTATTGTGTTTGTCATCGCTGTATGTGCACTGTTTGCTCTGGCGGCTGCGTGTAAACGGGAGATTCCATCACCTCCCGGTCGATGTGCAGAACAACAAACTAATGAAGCATCTGGAACAGTTCTCCTGGGTTGCTGCAGGCTGAAGCATCAAACTACTACCCTGTTGAGCTCCGTCAGTCCCACAGCACAGAAACACACAGCCATGCCTATCGAAGCTAGTCCCACATGCCTGCGTCTGGCCCATCACCCTCTCTGCCTTTCCCACCCATGCCTTTAGCAAGGAGATGAGGAGGAATTTCTTTAGCCGGAGGGTGGTGAATCTGTGGAATTCATTGCCACAGAGGGCGGTGGAAGCCAAGTCACCGGGTATTGTTTAGATTTCAGAGATACTGAGCGGAAACAGGCCCTTCGGCCCAACGAGTCATCGCCGACCAGTGATCACCCCGTACACTAGCTCCATCCTACACACATTAGGGACAATTTTACAGAAGCCAATTAGCCTACAAACCAGCAGGTCTTTGGAATACGGAAGGAAACCGGAGCACCCGGAGAAACCCCACGCAGGTCACGGGGAGAACGTACAAACTCTGTACAGACAGCACCCGTATTCAGGATGGAACCCGGGTCTCTGGCGCTGTGAGGCAGCAACTCTACCGCTGCGCCACTGTGTATTTTTGCCATCTATCATTTCATTTATTACTCACACCAGCAGAGTTGTGCACAAATGGTTCACATTAATAATGTCAATGTGAGGGGCAACTTTTCCACACAGAGGGTGGTGGGTGTATGCAATGAGCTGCCGGAGGAGGTAGTTGACGCAGGGACTATCACAACATTTAAGAGACACTTGGATAGGGCAGGTTTGGATGGATATGGGCCAAACGCGGGCAGTTAGGACTAGTGTAGATGGGGCATGTTGGTTGGGTGAGACTAATGTAGATGGGGCATGTTGTTCGGGGTGGGACTAGTGTAGATGGGGCATGTTGGTCGGGGTGGGACTAATGTAGATGGGGCATGTTGGCCAGGGTGAGACTAGTGTAGATGGGGCATGTTGGTCGGGGTGGTACTAGTGTAGATGGGGCATGTTGGGCGGGGTGGGACTAATGTAGATGGGGCATGTTGTTCGGGGTGGGACTGGTGTAGATGGGGCATGTTGGTCAGGGTGAGACTAGTGTAGATGGGGCATGTTGGTCGGGGTGGTACTAGTGTAGATGGGGCATGTTGGTCGGGATGGGACTACTGTAGATGAGGCATGTTGGTCAGGGCGGGACTAGTGTAGATGGGGCATGTTTGGCCGAAGGAAGGGCCTGTTTCCATGCTGGGCTGTTTCCATGCTGTGACTCTATGAACTTCCAGGAGGAACATTCTCCTTTCTCTGGGTCATTCATTGTTAATAAAGAAAGTTGACTTTTCCTGTTTAAATCCACAGTAAAGTATAGTCAGAAGTGAGCCCACCTGCTTCACCCACGATGAATTAACAAATCATCACTATTCACTTCTCAGACGTTAGAATTGGTCAGAACAATCACTCCACCGTGACCCTTGACACCAATGTCCCTCGGTTTCATGACCTTGCCACCCACAACTTGTGGCCAGGTCTCAGGCCAATGGGATCCAGACGTCCATCTGTCCACTGGTCGGAACACTATTTCAGCCACATGAACAGCAAAGATGAGATAGAATATGGGAAAGACATTGAGAACCTTCTGTCATAAAGGGCCGAATGGCCTACTTCTGTGCCTATTGACAGGATAACAATCCATCCCTCAACATCAGCAAAACAAAAGAGTTAGCGTTTACAAGAACGATCCCAGGAATGAGTGGGTTAACGTACGATGAGCGTTTGTCGGCACTGGGCCTGAACTCGCTGGAGTTTAGAACATTGAGAGGGGGTTCTCATTGAACAGTGAAAGGCCCCGGATAGAGTGGATGTGGAGAGGATGTTTCCACTAGTGGGAGAGTCTAGGACCAGAGGGCAAAGCCTCAGAATTAAAGGACCTTCCTTTATGAAGGAGATGAGGAGGAATCTCATTAGCCAGAGGGTGGTGAATCTGTGGGATTCATTGCCACAGACGGCGGTGGAGGCCTCAAGTCAGTGGATATATTTAAGGCAGAGATAGATAGATTGTTGATTAGTGCGGGTGTCAGTGGTCCTGGGCTGGGGATGGGACCAGTGGTCCTGGGCTGTTGATGGGAGCAGTGGTCCTGGGCTGGGGATGGGACCAGTGGTCCTGGGCTGTTGATGGGAGCAGTGGTCCTGGGCTGTTGATGGGAGCAGTGGTCCTGGGCTGGGGATGGGAGCAGTGGTCCTGGGCTGGGGATGGGACCAGTGGTCTCCTGGATAGCTGTCCAATTGTGCTTTAATTGGGGCATTCACTTTATGAAGACTGGTTTTCACTTCATGACTAATTCTTATGAATAAGAAGACAGCGAGGAATTTAAAGTGGATCCACATTGTACTTGGTTGAGGAAAGTTAATGTGAACTCGTTGTTAACCACTAGTGTGAACTGGTTAATGTTAACTACCCTAATCAAAGCTTGTTTATTATGAGTTCTTGTTAAGGACTTTCAGGTGAAAGGAATATGTGTGGAGTGGTCATTCGTTGATCTTTGGACTGGACAGAATGTTGTAGAGATTTGTAAAGATATTTGCATGCTCTTGCTCAAAAGACAAAATGCTGGAGTAACTCAGCGGGTCGGGCAGCATCTGTGGAGAACAGGGATAGGTGACGTTTCACATAGTGCTGGAGTAACTCAGCAGGTCAGGCAGGATGCCCATAATAAAAAGTACAGCATTGAGCAGCTCAGTCAGTGAGTTCACTGTTTGTGTACAGGGTTTTTGATGCCCATAGTAAGAGTTACACCATTGGGCAACTCAGTCAGTGAGGTCACTGTTTGTGTGAAGTGTTGTCTTTGATATAGCTGACATGTTCAAAGGTTCAATGGTTGATTTATTGTCACATACACCTAGATGTAGTGAAATTCTTTTTGCCAATGCAGCACATTAAAAAGAATACAAACATAACAATAATAAATAGCTTTAACATAAAAACATCCCCCCACAATGGTTCCCATTATGGGGGAAGGCACAAAGTCCAGTTCCATCCCCAATGTTCATCCATAGTCGGGCCTATTGAGGCCTCCACAGTTGCCTCTACGGAGGCCCGATGTTCCAGGCTGTCCTCGCCGGGTGATGATGTTCCGGCGTCGGGAGAGTCCTCTCAGCGGCATGGGAACCCTGGAACGGCCGCTTCCCTACTCGAGACCGTGGCTTCCGGAGCCGACAAGGCCGCGCCGAATGGAGCTCAACTGGCGATCTCATCGCGAGATCCCAGGCTCCCGGTGTAAAGTTTCAGCACCGCCGCCCGCAGCTCCGCGATGTTTTTAACGCCGGTCCCAGCTCACCGGAGTTCCAGCGCGGCGACCCAGGCAAGGCACCGCCCGCGCCGCAATGGCGTTCCAGCGCTGCACCGCCGTCCTCAGACCCGCAGCTCCGCGGCCGCCGATGCCACCCCTCGCTCCTCGGACCCGCAGCTCCGCCGCCGATGCCGAGGCTCCGGGCGGTCCCGTCAGGAAATGCCGCTCCAGGCCCGCTGGTAGGCCGCGAGGACGGGTCGAAAGTGCAGCCCGGAGAAAAGCTGCATCTCCGACCAGGTAGGGACCCTGAAAATTAGTTTCCCCCTTCCCCCTTCCCCCTTCCCCCCCCGTCCCCCGTCCCCCCGTCCCCCGTCCCCCCGTCCCCCCCCCCATAAAAAAGCTAGAACTCCTGAAAACAAAACACTAAACTAACTAAAAATAAGAAAAAAGAAATGAAAAAAGAGACAGCTGCAGGCTAGGCAGCCATACCCCCTACAGGTCGGCGCCTGATGCTGTGCCAGTTTGATTATGAAAATAGTCAATGTATTCTACCCTATAGGATTCACTACTGCAGACACATTTGAATTTCACTGGACCTTAATTGGTACATGTGATGATAAACTGACCTTGAAACATTGGGCCTAGAGTTATTTTTCCAGGCCCTGTCCATCCAGTGTTTGATATTTTGAGGTGAATGTAGAATCTTCTCGCCTGCTGCTGTTTCTCCCTCTACAGTTATTCTACTTGTTTCTGGTTGATGTGCCAAGGTCTTTGGAGATCTTCTAATGTCCACAGTTTTCTATGGTTTGTGACAGATGGGCTTTGTCAACTTGCTGTTCCAAGTACTGCTTGTGATAGAGGGTGTGATCAAGGATGTCAAGAGATTTCAATCATGAAAGTGATCTGTTTTTTTATGCTATAACCAAGTCTATCTAATCTAGTCTTTGTGGAGATGGTATGAAGATAAGGCCCTTGTTTAGACCCTCTCGTGGTTTCAATGGGGGATAAATCTTTGAGCAAGATTAACAATGGCTTTGTGGTCACGTTCCTTGTATTTCAGGGTGCTGGAATGTTGAGCAGAGGTGCTGGAGGAACTCTGAGGGTCAGGCAGCATCTGTGGGGGAAATGGACAGATGGCATTTCATTCAATTCAATTCAATTCAATTCAAAGCACTTTATTCGTCCCCGAGGGGCAATTTAAAAGGGCGCATTACAGTAGCTTTTTAAAAAGGGACACAATCAACAAACATAAGCAGCAGGCATACTGCACAATCAACCAACACACGCATTCCACACGCACACTGCACAATCACACAACACACGCATTCCACACGCATACTGCACAATCACACAACACACGCATTCCACACGCATACTGCACAATCACACAACACACGCATTCCACACGCACACTGCACAATCACACAACACACGCATTCCACACGCACACTGCACAATCACACAACACACGCATTCCACACGCATACTGCACAATCACACAACACACACATTCCACAGACACACTGCACAATCAACCAGCACACGCATTCCACACGCATACTGCACAATCACACAACACACGCATTCCACACACATACTGCACAATCACACAACACACGCATTCCACACGCATACTGCACAATCACACAACACACGCATTCCACACACATACTGCACAATCAACCAGCACACGCATTCCACAGGCACACTGCACAATCACACAACACACACCGCACATCAACATTCAACACATAGTAATAGTTTTTAAAATGCTTCCTTAGTGCTTCAATTAAAAAGTGCATATAGAAAGTTATTTCATTTCATATGTTCATGAGTCCGTGATCAGCATTAAGAAGCTGGACAGCCCTGGGGATGAAGGTTGCCTTCCTCCTCTGTGTCCGGCAACCCGGACAGCGGAGTCTGCGTCCTGAGGGGAGCCTCTTCAAACTCAGGAAACAGGATGTGAGAGGGGTCGTGAAGAATCCTGCGTGTTAACTTTACAGACTGTTGGTCGCATAGGGCAGTGAGAGTTCGGACGGGCTGCCCAATGATTTTTGAGCAGACCTTGACCACATTCAACAGGCGGTTTCTGTTTTGCAGGGTGATGGAGTGGAACCAGCTAGTGAAAGAGAAGGTTATTACATTTTCAATGAATGCGTAGTAGAATGTGGTGAGAATGTCTTTGTTAATCCCAAATGACTTCAGCTTCCTGAGTAGGTACTGTCTCTGATGGCACTTTTTAAGGATTTCCTCTGTGTTAGAGGAAAACCTTAGCAAGTTGTCGAAGGCTGTTCCCAGGTATTTGTATACCTCCACTGGCTCCTGCTGGATGATAGTGGTGGCTGCCTCAGCCATCTGTCTCTGTTGGGGGGAAAAGGTCACAATCATGTCCTTGGTTTTATTTATATTTAGCTCAAGACAAGACTTTTCACACCCAGTCCTGCAGGGCTAAGCTGTGATGTTGTGTATGACTGGGAAGCACAGACAGGAGGACTGTGTCATCAGCAAATTTTACAAAGTGGCAGTTTGGCTGGGTGGATCTGCAGTCATCAGTGTAGAGAATGAAGAGAAGTGGGGAGAGGACACAGCCTTGTGGAGAGCCAGTGAAGGTGAAGAGGGTGTCGGACAAGGTGTGGTTCACCAACAACCTCTGTGATCTGTTGGTGAGGAAGTCTATAATCCACAGAGTGAGTTGGTGGTTGAGGTGGAAGCGGGTGATGAGCTTCTCAGCCAAAATATGTGGCTGCATGGTGTTGAATGCTGATGAGAAGTCTGCAAACAAAAGTCTGGCTGTGGCCTTGGGGATTTCCAGATGCTTATGGATGGTGTTTAAGATGAATATTTTTGCGTCATCGACACCCCTGCCAGCCTGGTAAGCAAACTGCAATTTTGGGTTGGAAACCTTCAGACTGGAGTAGGGGGGGGAGAAAGATGGAGAGTGGGGGTGGGACAAAGCCAGGCATGTGGGGGTGGGTGATTGGCAGATGGATGGAATAAATGACAAAGGCCAGAGGTGAAAGTGATAAAACATGTTGGATAAGAAGGGTAGAGGTGTGGAAGATGAAGCCAGAGGGAGGTTTATGGGCGAATGGGACATGGGAGGGGATAAAATGGAAATGTGGCATGGAGGTGGGAAATCAGCACACTGGTGATGGGAACCCAACCTTTCCCTGCACCCCCCCCCCCCCCCCCCCCCACCCTGGTGATGGGAACCCCCTCTTTCCCTGCACCCCCCACCCTGGTGATGGGAACCCCCTCTTTCCCTGCACCCCCCCCCCCACCCTGGTGATGGGAACCCCATCTTTCCCTGCACCCCCCACCCTGGGGTGAACACTTCCCTCAACACCTTGGTCACTCTGCTCCTTCCCTCTCTGAGCTCACCTCCCAAACCAGTCTCATATTTCACTCTATCCCCTTCCACCCGTATCCCTCCCTCCAGCTTTACGTTTCACTCTTCTCATCTGTTGCATCTTTTGTCTCCTTGTCACCTGTAGCCAATGTCACAGCCCATCACCCTCTCCCCTGTATCCACTAATCACATAACAGGCTTTGCCCTGCTCCCACCTCTATCCCACTTTCTCTGCCCGACTCCATCAGTCTGAAAGGATCCCAACAGGAAACAACAGCATCTGTCCATTCCCTTTGTGGTCGGGTAGATGGTGCCTGATCTGCCAAGTACCTCCAGCACTTTGTTTTGGACCAGGTTACATTCCCTGGTTAAAGTAATCCTAGTTGGCTGCTGTTGCAGGGAAAGTAGTTTAATGTTGATGACACTTGAAGCCTCATTACAAATGATCAATCCTGTCATTCACCCTACTGTAGTTTTGGAATTGGTCTAAATCTGCATTTGGTTTGAGAGTGTTTGTTGTCAGAATCCAATTCCTCTCCTCTCTGCTCTTTTGTGAAGGTGACCAATTAGTGTTAGTTTCACTTCCACTTTCTCTGCCCTACTCCATCAGTCTGAAGAAGGATCCCAACCTGAAACATTATCTGTCCATTCCCTTTGCAGGCAGGCAGATGGTGCCTGACCCACTGAGTAGCTCCAACACTTTGTTTTAGACCAGGTTACATCCCCTGGTTAAAGTCATCCTAGTTACCTCCTGTTGCAGGGAAAGTAGTTTAATGTTCATGACAATTGTTTTTAACTCATTACAATGAGGTAATCTTGCCCCTTCCATTCACCCAACTGTAGCTTTGTTTGGAATTGGTCTAACTCTATATTTGGTTTAGTATGTTTGTCTGTGTTGCCAGAATCAATTTCCTCTCCTCTCTTCTCCTTTCTAAAGGGGTGACCAATTAATGTTAGTTTCCACCCAGGATCCCCAAACACTGGGTCCCCTGATGCTGGAAGTGTCTGCCAGGGTTAGACTATCATCCCCATTCTGCCAAATGCTGCATAAACTGGGCCAAACTTCACTACTGTTCCTTTACTTGTACGTCTCATTAATGTCAGTTAAAGAAGTATCTGGTTTGTCATGGTGTGTTTATCCAGGTATTTGAACTGCCTGTAGGCTCCTATCTGTTTCTGTTTGTGCACAGGGTTTCAATGTCCATGGTAAAGGGTACAGTAACTGGGGCAGTGTCGGGGAGAACACTTCATGTTACATGGTAAGTTTCACATTTAGGGACACAGTGCGGATACAGGCCCTTTGGCCCACCGAGTCCGCATCGACCAACGATCCCTGCACAATAACACTATCATACACACACTAGGGACAATGTTACATTTATACCAAGTCAATGAACCTACAAACCTGCACGTCTTTGAATGGTAGGAGGAAAGTGAAGATCTGTGAGAAAACCCACTTGGTCACTGGGAGAACGTGCAAACTCTGTACACAACCCGTGTCTCTGGCACTGTAAGGCAACAACTCTACCGCTGTGCCACTGTGCTGCCCTTCAACAAAGCTGGCATGTTGCTGTGCCAGTGAATTACTGTAGTCAATGTATTCTGCTACCTGTAGGGTTCACTACAATCCTTTCAATGGCTGATCCTGTTTCTCATGACTTTCAATTTCAATTGGAATCTCTTCCTCTCTGGGTGCCCAGTGTGAAGGAGGATGTCGGCAGACTTCAAATCCCTAACGTGACATTGGTTTGTTTTGTGTATAACTTGGTCTATGTGAATATGGTTATGGAGTTGGTACAAAGGTAAGGCCCCTGTTTAGAACCTTCTCTTGGGTTTCAGTGTGGATGAATGTTTGGGAAAGATTAACGATTGTTTTCTCTAATTGGGCTCAGCCTGTCTCAGCTTGGGGCCACTTTAGTTTAAAGACTACGTTGCCCCTTCCCCTCGTTAAGGTTTATTCACTAAAGTTGTGGTCTGGGCCTACTTGAAGGAGTTTAACAGGGACCACTGGTATGTACTTGTGTCTCTATTCAGTAGTGAATTTCAGCCTGTACCTGGGGCTGTTGGTCAGGGCAGGGACAGTGAGGGAGATAGATGTTGGGTTGGGGGGGGGGGGTTGTATCTGGGTTTTGCGTGCTGTGCCTCTGGAGTGATCAGGAAATGGATGCTTGAGGAAACGGACAGATATACTGGTGTAATGGGACAGGTATACGGGTGTAATGGGACAGGTATACGGGTGTAACGGGACAGGTATACGGGTGTAACGGGACAAGTATACGGGTGTAATGGGACAAGTATACGGGTGCAATGGGACAGGTATACGGGTGTAACGGGACAGGTATACGGGTGTAATGGGACAAGTATACGGGTGCAATGGGACAGGTATACGGGTGTAATGGGACAGGTATACGGGTGCAATGGGACAGGTATACGGGTGCAATGGGACAGGTATACGGGTGTAATGGGACAGGTATACGTCCAATACCTCTTGGGGCTGCACGGGGAGAATGCACAACGCTTGAGAAATTTGTCAAACACGTCAGGCTCTGAGTCATCATGTGCCCCAGTGGCATTTTCTTGCAAGTCTTCGGTGGGAAAGTTCCTCGCAAACAGCTGGCGACCACATCAGTCGGCAGATGTTTCAAACCTTCCCCTTCACACCATCTGGAAGAGACCCGGGGCCAGAAGAAATCCCATCGTTGTTCCTAAACAGCTTCTCCAGCGCCAGGTGTGGAAGGTGACAGAGAACGGAGCAAGATTGGGCTTAGAGATCTTCAATGATTCCCACAAAATCCCCCTCGTTACCCTCGAGTATCTCTCATTTCCTCAAATAGGCTGTGATCTGAGGTGCTTTCTCTTTTAAGTTCGTGAACCAAATAATTGAACCTGAATTTTTAACATTGAGTAAAAATATTATATAAATCTTACCTGGAACTCGTCAAGAACAAAACTTGCACATATTTTTAAAATATGAGGAAAACCTCCAATTTTCTGAGTAGTAATTGTCCAATCAAAGTACGTTTGACATTGGTCAACTGGCGTCCAACCTCTTCTTCTTCTTCTGTCGTGTGTCTTTTAGACCTGCAGCTCCGTTGAGGCAAGTCAGGCCAACGTGTCATCGTCCAGGTCAATCATCCAACCTCAATCACACGCTTTGTTTCCTGGTCGCTAGGTAGCGAGTACTCTGGGATCATGGCTGCCTCCTCATTACATCAAAGCAATAGCAAGGTTTCCAAGGAATAAAGGTAATGCTAACCTTGCTGATAATTTTGTTTTACAATTGATTTATCTTTATAAAGTTATGATGTGAACTGTTCAATAAAAATGATAAATAACAAATGTACAGCTGGGGTTAGTAGTGATGGGTCTTCCCCTTCCCCCTCTTTTACATAGAAACATAGAAAATAGGTGCAGGAGTAGGCCATTCGGCCCTTCAATACAATACAAATTTTTTTATTGTCATTTGAGCCCCAGTGAGACTCAAACGAAATTTTGTTTCCACAGCCATACAAACAAAAACAATGTCCTACAGACATACACACAATTAAGTTCACACAAACATCCATCACAGTGAACCCACTGTGATGGAAGGCAAAAGTCGTTTCTCTCCCCTGCTCTCCATGTCTCTCCCGATGTCCAAGCCCCAGGCGGGCGATGATAAGTCCCACGGCCATTTTAGGCCGTGCCGGGCGATTTACGGCCCCGCTCCCGGTCTAGAAGTCTCGAAGTTGGAGCCCCCGGCGGGCGCTGTAATGTCCCACGGCCATGAAGCCGTGCTGGGCGATGTACGTCCCCGCTCCGGGTCGTTCCAACCCCGCGACACGGGCTGGAGAAGTCGCGTTGCGGGAGCTCCGGGAAGCGGTCTCTCTCTCCCCCCGGACCCGCGAGCTCCCGATGTCCCAGTCCACCGGACCTGCGGCTGCGTTGCTGGAGCCTCCGAGCCCCAGGAGTCGAGTCGCAGCAGCGAGTCACCACCGCTCCCCACGTTCCGAGGCCGGCCAGCCCCACGATGGTGACTAGTCCGCAGCTCCGCAGTCTCCCGAGCCCCCGGGTCGTTCAGGTTGGAAGCCGCTCCACGGTGCTAGGCCCCAACGACAACGGAGACCCGACAGGGAAAAGGTCGGGTCTCCCGGACAGGGAAGAGATTCTAAACGGTTTCCCCCGCCCCCCACATATACACATTTAAAAACCAGTATTTAAAAAACACCAAACACTACATTTAACTAGACAAAAATAAAAAAAGACAGACAGGCTGTAGGAGCCGCTGCAACGAGTCGTGCCGCCACCTTCGAGCCTGCACCGCCATTCAATATGATCATAGCTGATCATCCAACTCAGTATCCTGTACCTGCCTTCTCTCCATACCCCCTGATCCCTTTAGCCACAAGGGCCACATCTAACTCCCTCTTAAATATAGCCAATGAACTGGCCTCAACTACTTTCTGTGGCAGAAAATTCTAGAGATTAACCACTCTCTGTGTGAAAAATGTTTTTCTCATCTTGGTCCTAAAAGATTTCCCCTTTATCCTTAAACTGTGACCCCTTGTTCTGGATTCCCCAACATCGGGAACAATCTTCCTGCATCTAGCCTGTCCAACCCCTTAAGAATTTTGTAAGTTTTTGTAAGATCTCCCCTCAATCTTCTAAATTCCAGCGATTACAAGCCGAGTCTATCCAGTCTTTTTCATATGAAAGTCCTGACATCCCAGGAATCAGTCTGGTGAACCTTTGTACTCCCTCTATGGCAAGAATGTCCTTCCTCAGATTAGGAGACCAAAACTGTACGCAATACTCCAGGTGTGGTCTCACCAAGACCCTGTACAACTGCAGTAGAACCTCCCTGCTTCTATAAATCAGGTTACCCCGACCACACACCCGCCAGTTAAAATCCCCGCTTTATTATGGATCACAATTTCTACGAATTACGATATATAAAACTATGTCGGCTCACACAAAATGTGAATGCTAGTCTTCACAAAATATATGCAAACATTTTCTGAGATTTCAGGAAATTCCCAGCCCCCCTTTTGGACTCCGGGCCCGGGTACGATGTACCCCCTGCACCACTCTCTCATAGGCCCTGTGAATATGTACGTACATACGTGAACAAAATACTGTGTGGGGTGTGTACCTTTGTTAGGTTCCTAAAAATGGGCTCAACAAATTGGTCCCAGCAGCCCCACATTTGGTGCCCATTGTTGACAGTTTAACAAAGATCATCCTCTGGAATGTTAAAACCACCTCTGAAAGCTGCCTGCATGTCTTCCAAGACAATGGATTAATGGCTGCAGAAAGTAAACAAACATGCACTTAATAACCATTGAGGACTGTGTTAATTGTCGGCCTGCGAGGATGAGAATGGAAGAAGCACAGAAGATAAATAAAGTAGGAACTTTTAAACTAATACAACATGTGCTAATTGCCTGCATGTGCCAATTGCCTGCCTTCCCGTGGCGGCGACTGTGGAGGCCTCAATAGGCCCGACTTTGGGTGGACAAGAGGATGGGGACTGGACTTGTGTTTTTATGTTTTGGTGTTGAATTTCTTCATGAATACTGTGTTGTATTTTTATTAGTGTGCTGCCAGGACATCAGAATTTCCCCTGAATAAGGGGATTAATAAAGTCTATCAATCAATCAATTTAATGTAGCAGCTTTTGGAGACAAGATTCGAACTTCAAACACATAACCTGTGAAAGGTGTCTGCAAGAGAATGGAAGAGGGGCTGCAGAATATCATTAGCAACTTGATTGCCTGCAACCCTGCAATAAATTACATAGATCTAAAGGGTTATTGCAGGAACAAATATGAACATTTACATGTAAATGAACCTGTCCAAATTGCAATCATGGCTAAAAGAAAATTGTTGAGCTACTGAAGTAAAAAAATAAGCAGGTACTCACAAGTGCAGTCAGGATACCCTCTATCACACACAGTACTTGGATCAGCAAGTTGACAAAGCCCATCTGTCACAAACCATAGAAAATCAATCAATCAATCAATCAATCAACCTTTATTGTCATCTTGCAAGCAACAGTTGTACAGTGCAAAATGAAAAGACGTTACCCAGGGAATCCCGGAGCATCGCACATGAAATTTAAAACATTTCACACACAATATCACTAAAAACAATCCAGTCCCTGATGGAACAGTATAAATAGTTAAAAGCAGGTAAAACAACGTTAAAATACAGTAAAACCAATCATAAAAATGTCCGGGGCAGCTGATTTGAGTGGCCAGTGCCAGTTATTAAAGTGGCCAGTGCCAGTTATTAAAGTGGCCAGTGCCAAGCCGCAGAATCAGGTGACTGTGAGTACAGAGTGACTGTTTAGCAGCCTCACAGCCTGTGGCAGGAAACTGTTTAGCAGTCTTGTAGTCCGAGCTTTGATGCTGCGATATCTCTTGCCTGATGGCAGGAGATCCAGGTGTATGTGGAGGGGGTGCAGTTTGTCCTTAGCAATTCTCTGAGCTTTTTTCAGACAGCGGCTCTGGAACAGTTCTTGTACCGAGGGGAGGGAGACGCCAATGATCCTCTCTGCTCCCCTCACTACCCTCTGCAGAGACTTCCTGTCCGAGCAGTTGCACGTGAGTACCTGGGGACATTAGAAGATCTCCAAAGACCTTGGCACATCAACCAGAGACAAGTAGAATAACTGTAGAGGGAGAAACAGCAGCAGGCGAGAAGATTCTACATTCACCTCAAAATATCAAACACTGGATGGACAGGGCCTGGAAAAATAACTCTAGGCCCAATGTTTCAAGGTCATTTTATCATCACATGTACCAATTAAGGTCCAGTGAAATTCGAATGTGTCTGCAGTAGTGAATCCTACAGGGTAGAATACATTGACTATTTTCATAATCAAACTGGCACAGCAACATGCCAGCTATATCAAAGACAACACTTCACACAAACAGTGAACTCCCTGACTGAGTTGCCCAATGGTGTAACTCTTACTATGGGCATCAAACCCTGTACACAAACAGTGAACTCCCTGACTGAGTCGCCCAATGCTGTAACTATTACGATCGGCATCAAACCCTGTACGCAAACAGTGCTTTGAGATGCCGGTCAAGAAACACATCTGCGCCTTCCTCCCTCGCAACATGGACCCGCTACAATTCACATACCGTCCGAACAGATCCACTGACAATGTGGACTCCCGGGTTCTGCACACCGCTCTCTCTCATCTTGACAGCCAGAAGGGGGGGGGGGGGGGGGGGGTATGTGAGGATGCTGTTCATAGACTTCAGTTCAGCCTTCAACACGATAGTCCCCACCCCAGACTTGCCTTCCCAGGTAGTCACGATGGGAGAAAATACATCAAAGTCCCTCACCCTGAGCACAGGATCCCCCCCCCCAGGGTTGCATCATCAGCCCCCTATTGTACTCCCTGTACACACATGACTGTGTGGCTAGGTTCAGCTCCAACTCAATAATCAAGTTTGCTGATGACACTGTGGTGGTGGGCCTGATCTCAGACAACGATGAGAAGGCCTACCGGGAGGAGGTGGCTGATCTGGCACTCTGGTGTCAGGACAACAGCCTCCTCTTGAACATCAAAAAAACTAAGGAGCTGATCGTGGACTTTAGGAGGGCACATCCTCCGAGGGCGTACACACCATTGAGGATAAATGGGAATACTGTGCATTGGGTGAGCTGCTTTAAATACCTGGGAGTCCACAACTCTGAGGATATGACATGGACATCACATGCCGCAGCACTGGTGAGTAAGGCAAGGCAGCACCTTTACCACCTCAGGCAATAGAGGAAATTCAGAGTGTCTCCGAGGATCCTCCAGTGCTTCTACTCAGCGGCTGTGGAAAGCATCTTGTCCTGAAACATCACGATTTGGTTTGGGAATTGCTCTGCCCAGGACAAGAAGGCTCTGCAGAGAGTAGTGCGTTCGGCCGGACGCACAATGGGAACTACACTCGCCCCCCTGCAGGAACTATACATCAGGAGGTGGAACTCCAGAGCCAACCAGATCATGAGAGACCCCTTCCACCCCTGCAACGGACTGTTCCAGCTGCTACGGTCAGGCAAACGCCTCCGTTGCCATGCTGTGAGAACGGAGAGGATGAGAAGGAGTTTCTTCCCAGAGGCCATTAGGACTGTAAACTCCTATCTCACCAGGGACTAACTTTACTGAACCAATTTACTGTTGTGTGGTGACTTTTTAAAATAGCTGTTTTTTTCTTTTTTCCTCCCACAAATACGTAATATGTGAATATGTGATTCTGTTCCATTCTGTTTTGTAGTTTGTTTGTTTTTTTGCACAAAGTCCGCGAGCATTGGCCACTTTACATTTCACTGCACATCTCGTATATGTATGTGACGAATAAACTTGACTTGAACTCCCTCACAGAGTTGCCCACCAAACCTATACTCTTTACTATGGGCATCTTGCCTGACTCGCTGAGTTACTCCAGCACTCTGTGAAACGTCACCTATCCATGTTCTCCACAGATGCTGCCTGACCCGCCTAGTTACTCCAGCACTCTGTGAAACGTCACCTATCCATGTTCTCCACAGATGCTGCCTGACCCGCTGAGTTACTCCAGCACTTTATGACTTTTTTGTAAACCTGCATCTGCAGTTCCTTGATTTTCATCCCAAATCTTCACTGGTTTCAGGGCTTTTACCAACATTGGCATCTGGGCAATGGGTGCATTATGGGGAAAGGAAACAGGTCACAGATCAATAAAGAACCATTTTGCAGTAAAGAGAACAATGATATCTAATTTGTAGACAGCATTCCCAATGTGCAGTGAATTCATAATAACATGTCGATCCAATTTGTGGTCAACACTCCCACCGTGTGGTGATTTGCTGCACTGCAGGCCCATCTGATAGGTGGACAAAGTACTGGTTTGACTTGGCAGCAACAACAATTCTTGGCAATATCCTCAGAACACTCGTCTTCACACTTTCAAAGAGTCTCCGAACATTGGAGACAGATTGGATCAGATCTTTGGGGAATTTTACACATCCTTACTCCAATCCACAGCAGACTTATTTTTCCAAGTCACTGGGTTCACAGTAAGAATGCCCCTCGTGTCCCTTCAACCCAATATTCTACATTATCCCTGCATCTGTTCCAGCTCCTTGTTCCACATTGTGTTTCAATCATTAACGATTATCACAGATCATCATTTTATTGCAGATAGACAAAGTGCTTGAGTAACTCAGCGGGTCAGGCAACATTGCTGGAGGAAAAGGAGGTGATATTTTGGGTAAGTTCCATCCCAAAGTCTATTGTTTCTCCAGAGATGCTGCCTGGCCCACTGAGTTACTCCAGCAATGTGTCTATGTTTGGTATAAACCAGCATCTGTAGTTCCTCGTTTCAACATCACCCAGATTTAATTTCAGTTGTGATAAGGTTAGGGCATCATCACTTTAGTAAAGATACATCCTTTTATTCTGATACTGTGCCCTCTGGTCCGAGACTCTCCCACTAGTGGAAACATCCGTTTAGTTCTGAGATACAGCACAATTCCAATTACACGAGAAAAAAATAATAATTAAAAACCCCGGACACAAAGACAGACTCCCTGTGTCTACGCTGAGCACTGCTCCCAGCCACAGCCCAGGCCCACTGCTCCCATCCACAGCCCAGGACCACTGCTCCCATCCACAGCCCAGGACCACTGCTCCCATCCACTGCTCCCATCCACAGCCCAGGACCACTGCTCCAATCCACAGCCCAGGACCACTGCTCCCATCCACAGCCCAGGACCACTGCCCCCATCCACAGCCCAGGACCACTGCCCCCATCCACAGCCCTGGACCACTGCTCCCATCCACAGCCCTGGACCACTGCTCCCATCCACAGCCCAGGACCACTGCTCCCATCCACAGCCCAGGACCACTGCTCCCATCCACAGCCCAGGACCACTGCTCCCATCCACAGCCCAGGACCACTGCTCCCATCCACAGCCCAGGACCACTGCTCCCATCCACAGCCCAGGACCACTGCTCCCATCCACAGCCCAGGACCACTGCTCCCATCCACAGCCCAGGACCACTGCTCCCATCCACAGCCCAGGACCACTGCTCCCATCCACAGCCCAGGACCACTGCTCCCATCCACAGCCCAGGACCACTGCTCCCATCCACAGCCCAGGACCACTGCTCCCATCCACAGCCCAGGACCACTGCTCCCATCCACAGCCCAGGACCACTGCCCCTTTTATACACAGCAGCTGACAATTTTCTAATCAGCTCCAATCAAACCAATGACCACATTAACCCTTCGCCCACCAGTGGCCGATCAATGTTTGTTGCACACATCATGATATCCACCTGGGGCAGTAGTTGTCTGCGGGACAATAATTGCCCTCAGTTGATTAACTGCTCTTTGCACAACGTGGCTGCTTGCATTTCCTTAAGTCTAATGTTCTAAACTCCAGCGAGTTCAGGCCCAGTGCCGACAAACGCTCATCGTACTTTAACCCACTCAATCCTGGGATGGTTCTTGTAAACGCTAACTCTTTTGTCTTGCTGATGTTGAGGGATGGATTGTTATCCTGACAATAGGCACAGGAGTAGGCCATTCGGCCCTTCAGGACAGAAGGTTCTCAATGTCTTTCCCATATTCTATCTCATCTTTGCTGCTCAAGTGGCTGAAATAGTATTCTGAACAGTGGACGGACGTCTGGATCCCATTGGCCTGAGACCTGGCCACAAGTTGTGGGTGGCAAGGTCATGACCCCGAGGGACATTGGTGTCAAGGGTCACGGTGGAGGGAATGTTCTGACCGATTCTAACGTCTGAGAAGTGAATAGTGATGATTTGTTAATTCATCGTGGGTGAAGCAGGTGGGCTCACTTCTGACTATACTTTACTGTGGATTTAAACAGGAAAGGTCAACTGTCTTTATTAACAATGAATGACCCAGAGAAAGGAGAATGTTGCTCCTGGAAGTTCATAGAGTCACAGCATGGAAACAGCCCAGCATGGAAAGAGGCCCTTCCTTCGGCCAAACCTGCCCCATCTACACTAGTCCCATCCCAGCCAACATGCCCCATCTACACTAGTCCCACCCTGGCCAACATGCCCCATCTACACTAGTCCCACCCCGGCCAACATGCCCCATCTACACTAGTCCCACACCGACCAACATGCCCCATCTACACTAGTCCCACCCTGGCCAACATGCCCCATCTACACTAGTCCCACCCCGGCCAACATACCCTATCTACACTAGTCCCACCCCGGCCAACATGCCCCATCTACACTAGTCCCACACCGACCAACATGCCCCATCTACACTAGTCCCACCCCGACCAACATGCCCCATCTACACTAATCCCACACCAACCAACATGCCCCATCTACACTAGTCCCACCCCGGCCAACATACCCCATCTACACTAGTCCCACCCTGACCAACATGCCCCATCGACTTTAGTCCCATCCCAACCAACATGTCCCATCTACATTAATCCCACCCCGACCAACATGCCCCATCTACACTAGTCCCACCCTGATCAACATGCCCCATCAACACTAGCCCCACCCCGACCAACATGCCCCATCTGCACTGGTCCCACCCCGAACATGCCCCATCTACACTAGTCCCACCCCGACCAACATGCCCCATCTACACTAGTCCCACCCCGACCAACATGCCCCATCTACACTAGTCCCACCCCGACCAACATGCCCCAACTACACTAGTCCCACCTGCCCGCGTTTGGCCCATATCCCTCCAAACCTGTCCTATCCAAGTGTCTCTTAAACGTTGTGATAGCCCCTGCCTCAACTACCTCGTCCGGGAGCTCATTCCATACACACACCACCCTGTGTGGAAAAGTTGCCCCTCAGATTGA
This sequence comes from Amblyraja radiata, assembly GCF_010909765.2. Classification (NCBI taxonomy): domain Eukaryota; kingdom Metazoa; phylum Chordata; class Chondrichthyes; order Rajiformes; family Rajidae; genus Amblyraja; species Amblyraja radiata. Next base: position 44,794,991 of record NC_045971.1, read on the forward strand.
CATCCATCCTGAATACGGGTGCTGTCTGTACGGAGTTTGCATGTTCTCCCCGTGACCTGTGTGGGTTCTCTCCAGGTGCTCCGGTTTCCTTCCGCATTCCAATGACCTACTGGTTTGTAAGTTAATTGGCTTCTGTAAAATTGTCCCAAATGTGTGTAGGATGGAGCTAGTGTACGGGGTGATCACTGGTCGGCGATGACTAGTTGGGCCGAAGGGCCTGTTTCCGCGCATCTAAACAATACCCGGTGACTTGGCCTCCAACACCCTCTGTGGCAATGAATTCCACAGAGTCACCACCCTCCGGCTAAAGAAATTCCTCCTCATCTCCTTTCTAAAGGCATGGGTGGGAAAGGAAGAGAGGGTGAGGGGCCAGACGCAGGCATGTGGGACTAGCTTCAATAGGCATGGCTATGTGTTTCTGTGCTGTGGGACTGACGGGGCTCAACAGGGTAGTAGTTTGATGCTTCAGCCTGCAGCAACCCAGGAGAACTGTGTTCCAGATGCTTCATTAGTTTGTTGTTCTGCACATCGACCGGGAGGTGATGAAATCTCCCGTTTACACGCAGCCGCCAGAGCAAACAGTGTACATACAGTGATGCCAAACACAATAAATGCAATATCCAGTGCAGAACAGTGTTGCAGAAAGCCTGGGGTAGCACGGACGAGGGGCCGAAGGGCCTGTCTCCGGGCAAGATGACCACCAACGCTGTCCGTGTGGAGTTTGCACGCTTCGTGGTGGACCGGGTCGGGGCAGGGGAGACAAACTCAGGCGTCCAAGCCTCAATCCTAGCTCAGCCGTCCAAGCCTCAATCCAAGCTCAGCCTTCCTCCCGCGCATCCTAGCCCCGATGGGCCGAGTGCTGCCGCCTTCCTCCCCGGACAACAACTGAGGTGAAAAACACAGACAAAACCTCTTCCAACCACCCGAACCCCTCAGGGAATGCCCCTGTCCTGTCTTTGAAATCAAGCCGTCACAATTGTGCACGATCAGTCAGCATTATCCTTTTTTTAATATATAGACGAAAGCTGATCAAGGTCAAGTTGGAATTTATTGTCACATTGTCACCAATAAGGTACAGTGATATTTGAATTACCGTACAGCCATACTGAGTAAAAAGCAACAAGACACACAGCCACATAAAATAAAATCTAACATAAAAATCCACCACAGCGGAATCCACATTCCTCACTGTGATGGAAGCTAATAAAGTTCAATCATCCTCCCCGTTTGTTCACCCGTGGTCGGGGCTGTTGAACCCTCCGCAGTCGCCACTCACTGCCAACACACTACATAAAAGTCCCTTTAAACTTCCATGATCCAAAGACATCCTCATGAAGAAGGCCTACGCTTGGACAGCTATCCAGCCAGAAGATGCGAAAGCATTGCGGGAGTTTGCGATATGTCTTAGAAGTATGAAAGAAATGACTACCCTCTTAGACCACGTGCAAGAAATGCATGTTGTTAGCAATATGAAAATGATCACTCTAAAACTGCCCTATAGACTTAGAGAAAAGATAAAGCTGGTCTGTTAGAGGAAAATGAGAATGGAGAGGCCATGCTTCCTGATCTGGTGACTTCATAGAAAAGGAAGTACGGTTCATGTCAAATTTACGCTATGGGAATATTCAAGATCCTAAACCAATCACAACTGTCAAAGGTTCTACCTTTACTAAAACAAAAGGAAGATCAGGACCTAAGGGAAGTAGTTTTGTTTCCGCTCTAAATACCTGCAGAAACAAAACGCCAAAAGGAAGAAGATACATCTACTGTTAAACCAAGACGGTTCTGCTTGTCATCCAGCGAGAAGACAGAGGAATGACTAAGAGATGGCCCACGAGGGAAGGGACTGGTCAGCTCGGACCTTGCATCCCATCCCAAGAATGGACACCATATTCTTGACAGGGCCAAGGAGAGCTTGTAATAGGAACACTTCTCCATCCGTTTCCCACCACGGATGGCCGACCTGCTGAGTTCTACCGGCGCTTTGGTGGGGAATGGACAGGTGATGTGTCGGGTCTGGACCCTTCTTTGGGCTGATGGAGTCGGGGGAGAAAGCTGGAAAAAAGAGATGGGGTTGGGACAGACTCCAGGACTTGAGCAGGAAGAGGGAGTTTCCTGGGGAGGAGAGAAGTGAGTCAGTGCAGGGAAAACAGTTGAAAAGTAGAGGCAAATCACAGGCAGACTACTCAGAGCTGCTATAGATTTGGAAGCAACAGCAGGACAAGATTAGCAAGAGATAAGATGTCTGAAGAAGGGTTTCGGCCCGAAACGTCACCTATTTCCTTCACTCCATAGATGCTGCTGCACCCGCTGAGTTTCTCCAGCATTTTTGTCTACCCAAGAGATAAGACTGATTGGCTCTAGCCCAAGTGGGAGGAGAGAAGTGAGTCAGTGCAGGGAAAACAGTTGAAAACTGAGGAATTTGGTTTGTAAATTGGTAAATTAGGCAATTTATCAGTCAATTTATCAGCACAACTGCTCTTGGGGATTGGCAATGAGGAGCAGCCTTGTGAGGGAAATGCCCTGTGTGTAAAGTGTGAGTCTTTGGCGAGGAATCTGAGGCGAGGAGACTACGCAATACGCTTGAGAGGTAGAGACGAAAGAAGGAGATGTCAGGCAAGCTGATTCAGTGCGATGCTTGCAGTATGTGGGAGGTCAAGGACACCGCTGGTGCCTCTGGCTGCTACAAATGTGACAAGTGCATCCAGGTACAGCTCCTCAAGGACCGTGTTGGGGAACTGGAGAAGCAAGTGGATGACCTCAGGTTCGTCCGAGAAACTGAGGCGTTCCTCGACAAGTCCTACAGTAAGGTTGTTACACCTAAGGTATTGGAAGAGAGAAGGTGGGAGACAGTAAGAAAGGAAGGGAAGCATGGAATGCCAACGTCCCCGGGTGTTGTACCTCTTGTGAACAGGTTCACCCACTTAGAAGCTGTCGGGACAGAGGACGTTTTACACTGA